>NC_089519.1:1015458-1315458 GCF_963924715.1 Thunnus thynnus | reverse complement strand
ATTTGTTGTCAAAAACCTCAAAAAAAGAGACGCATATTGCAACAGACTTTTTCTCTTTGACAGAGTTGATTGACATCCCCCAAGAGTGGAAAGATAACAGCTTTGACACCACAGACAGTTGAACTAAAAGTGATTTATTTGAGTCTTGTTGTACCTGCTCAGCTCTTACTGTCACAAAGTTAAACCTCGGACGAACCCAGAGAACTTCTTAACTCAAGATATTTTGATCATGATGGAACTGCAACATGTGACAGAGCAGCCAGTCATGACTGACAGCTCGCACAGAAGAAGTCTCTAGTAATGCCGTAACGAGCGGTACGGCTGGACTCAAGTACTGAACAGAGCAAGGAAATCCTCATGTCCACATAGATCAGATTTGAACTCTTCAAAGATCAGCCTGGAGATTTCTGTGAAGCTGTCTGCCAGGTTCCTCAGCTTGAAAACTCTTCTTTTATTTTACTCATGCCCGCGCATGGTGCAAGGATGCCCCATAACGCCGCCCGCTGTTCTTGAGAAAGAGACCAAGGAGGAGGAGAAAGGGTAGGAAATGACAGAGTGCCTGACAGAATGCAAAGCGCTGGTGACTCCGTCCACGCGCAACGGCCACCGCGTCTTCAGCTACACGCTAGAGAGCCACACGGCAGCCGCCTTCGCCATCATGAACGAGCTGCGTTTGGAGCGGCAGCTCTGCGACGTGACGCTGCGCGTGCGCTACAAAGACCTGGAGGCGGTGGACTTTGTGGCTCACAAGGTGGTGCTGGCCTCTTCCTCCCCGGTCTTCAGGGCCATGTTCACCAACGGCCTGAAGGAGTGCGGCATGGAGTTGGTGCCCATCGAGGGGATCCACCCCAGGGTGAGTCAGCCGTCAAATGTCTGCTTTAAACATGATTTAGGCTCTAATCACAGTCACGGCTGCTCTAAAGGTCTTTATGTTGAGACATCCTGGTCCTTTATCCGTTTAATGTGAACAATGTTTAAAAAAAATCTACCATAAAACAATATTCTGCTTTCCAACACAAACATGATTGTTTACAGTGTGTAAGTGAAAGAAACCAAAACTGCTGCTGATGTTCAAGTTTGTCTGTTATTGCCACGGCAACATGGTCCTAACAACCAGAGGAAGTGGCTTTTAGGTAAAAACATCTCAATTATCACAGATAGAGGCTTCCAATGGCTCTGAATGTAGTATCATAATAAAATTGTCAATTATGTCAGTAATATGCAGTAATGTACAGGGACAGATACAGACAGATGTTACATGTATGTACAGACTGATGATTGACATAATCTTAGAATCTGTGGCCACATTTTCTTTGCCCTCCATTAACGAGATATAAAAATGTAATTACATCAGTCACTAGTTTCATGTGAAATTCTGTATGAAATCCTTTAAGGATTAGTTTTTTGTAAATGAGTGCAGTAGAAGTGTACACACTGAAAAGTACAACAAAACTTGGCCAAGAACACTCAGTTTGACCTCTTTTACTTCGCCTGTTTACTAAGCTCACATGAATACACAAACGGACAAAGCATCAACCACTTGTTTGTTTTAGAGATGCCGATCTGTGCCTCTCTTCCTGGGAGAAATGAATAGGCACACAAATAGCCACAATCTTTTCTGCCTGCCTTTTTGGCCATTTCCCATCAACTTTCTCGTCTATGTGTTCCCATCCTTCCATCCTTCCATCCTCACGTTTTCCTCCCCCCTCCCCGTTCAGGTAATGGACAGACTGATAGAGTTTGCCTACACAGCCAGCATCTCTGTGGGGGAGAAGTGTGTGATTCACGTGATGAACGGCGCAGTCATGTACCAGATAGACAGCGTTGTCAAGGCCTGCTGTGATTTCCTGGTCCAGCAGCTCGACCCCAGTAACGCCATCGGCATCGCCAACTTCGCCGAGCAGATCGGCTGCACGGAGCTCCACCAGAAGGCCAGGGAATACATCTACATGAACTTCAGCCAGGTGAAACTGAATAGCATTTGAAATGAAAGCTCTACTGTCATAAAATGCCACATATTCAAAGGACTGATGTCAGAAATATGCCTGAACAAAGGTGGCATCCTGCAGGCTTTGCCAGGTGCACCTGAAGAGCTGCTGCTTCTTCCTCCAGTTTGATTGTGGCAAATAAATTTTTATGGTACCATTTAGTGGTGATTTGCTACTGTGTCATCAGCTGCGGAGACATGAATTTATTTATTTATTTATTGGTTACACAAGAGGAAACATGACCAATATCTTAACAACAACACACATACAGTGAGCTTTGACTCACTGTGACTCAGACAGAGGACGGCGCAAAAGGGCAAGATGTGGGTTGACATGTGTAGAGAAGTACAGTACTTGAAATTGTACTCTGTACTTTAAATTTGAATTAATGGAAAGAAGCAGAAAGAGACTGAGTGGAGGTTTGGTGATATAATCTAAAAACAAACACACTGACATGTTATAAATTTATCTACATGGCTCATGACTAAAAAAGAGAGATTTATATTTATATACACACATATATATATATAAATTTTTTTTGCACCTGGGACTCATGTAAGTGTTTGGCAGTGTAAGCAAATGCTGTTTCACTTGTTCCATTGTGGTTTCTGTTGGCTGAATCTTTCGCTTCAGACTCACTCGCTGCCTTCTGAGGGAAGTTAGTCACGTCATGAGTCACAGTGAGTAGTGTGTGTTGGTTTATCTGCGGTCGGAGCATACCTGACTGCAAGAGATGGCAGTACACTTGCAGCATAAAAGAAATGAAAGGACACTTGATATTGTGAGCTGATAAGATGACACAGACAGGTTAGACAGCTTACTGAGTCTGTCGTGTTCAGCAGTTCTGATATCTGCTTTTTTTGAGTTCACGTCAAAACACACATGAAAAAAGGTTTTTTTTATATTTCTCAAAAAAATAATAATATACAAATAATACAATATTTGATTGTGTACTGTCTCTCCAGAGATTTAGAAATGCCAGGAAGTCAAATGTCCTTGCAGTTCAGTCTAAATAATCCTTATCTCTCCACTGTATTGTCTCCCAAATGTTCTTTATGTTTGACCAAAATGTCCCACAAAAGCATGATTTTCTCTTTGGTTTTATTGAAGCGGTTTCTAGTCACTGGTTTGACAGCCAGCTGATGCTGAAGTGATTAGTCGACAGAACAGAAAATTGATTGGCAGCAATTCTTCAAGTAAAAATGCCCAAAATTTGCTGCTTCCAGCTTCTCACTTATAAGTGTCTGATGCTTCGTCTTATGCAGTTGTGAACTCTGGAAGTGAATATCAATCAGATGAAGCAGTCTGAAGATGTCGTTTTGTCTTGAATGAATTGGTTGCAGCTGTACTTTCTGAATTCTAGACTCTATTTAATCAACATTATAGCCATTCATGACTTTTTGACACTTTTGTTTAGATTCCTCTTTTATTTTCAGTCTACAGCTCTGGACTTGTATTATAAAAATGGTTATTGAAAGTTTTCATCCGTTCTGTTCCCAGGTGGCGACCCAGGAGGAGTTCTTTAACTTGTCCCACTGCCAGCTGGTGACCCTCATCAGCCGCGATGAGCTCAACGTGCGCTGCGAGTCTGAAGTCTTCCAGGCGTGCGTGGCCTGGGTGCGCTACGACCGAGAGAACCGGCGACCGTACGTCCAGGCCTTACTCCAGGCCGTCCGCTGCCATTCCCTGACCCCCAACTTCCTGCAGGCTCAGCTCCAGTCTCTGGACTGGGACCCACAGTGTAAAGACTACCTTGCCCAGATCTTCCAGGACCTCACCCTCCACAAACCCACCAAAGTCTATTCTTGCCGAACCCCCAAGGTGCCACAGCTCATCTACACAGCGGGGGGCTATTTCCGTCAGTCCCTCAGCTACCTGGAGGCGTATAATCCCTGTTCGGGAGCCTGGCTGAGACTAGCGGACCTGCAGGTACCCCGCAGCGGCCTGGCAGCCTGCGTCATCAGCGGGCTTTTCTACGCTGTCGGTGGAAGAAACAACGCACCTGATGGCAACATGGACTCGAACGCATTGGACTGCTACAATCCCATGAACAACTGCTGGCTGCCGTGCGCGCCGATGAGCGTGCCCAGGAACCGAATCGGAGTCGGCGTCATCGACGGCATGATATATGCAGTCGGGGGATCACATGGGTGTATTCATCATAATAGTGTGGAAAGGTAAGTGAATGGTTAAAGTATTATCAACCGA
This sequence comes from Thunnus thynnus, assembly GCF_963924715.1. Taxonomy (NCBI): domain Eukaryota; kingdom Metazoa; phylum Chordata; class Actinopteri; order Scombriformes; family Scombridae; genus Thunnus; species Thunnus thynnus. Next base: position 1,311,262 of record NC_089519.1, on the reverse strand, counting down.
AACCAACAATGAATTTATCCTCATTTATCCTTTATAATAATAAAAACATGTAACACTGACCTCATCCTTTAACCAGCAACAGCTTGAAGATGATTTATCTGTCAGTATGTTTGTGTTTCTGTGGTTTGACTTCAAAAACAAAGCAGGGAAACGATATGTGACTAAAGTCCAGCCGAGCTCATTTGTAATACAGGTTTATTCACTGGTCTGTTTACTGGATTTAGTCAATGATTCCTCTGAAATCAGGAATCGGGTAACTTCCTGGAAATTGATTGATTTTATAGCCTTTTGTTCTACTTCCTGCCATCTATTCTTAGTTCACGCAGCTCAGCAGTGAGGAAGTTTGAATCTCCAGTGAAATATTTTTGTGTGATTGAAAACTAAACAGTAAATGATGTCATAGCTAAAAATGGAGTCAGTTGTCATTGTTTTTCTCAGTGTGAGCGTGAAGAGAAACACTCAGTAACCTTGAGTTAACTACCCACCGTCCTTCACACACTTTAGAACTCACAGCTGTAGAATAGCTTCTTTTCAGCAGTTGGGCCGGACCGTGAGCCAGCAACCACATCAATTTTAATGAACAAAAAGCGGCTGGACGATGTTAGGAAGCCAGACCATCAAAACATCCCACCACCAAGTGTTTCATATATTTCCAACCCAGACAGAGACCTCCGGCACAATCCTTAACCTGTCAGCTTGTCTATAATACACTGAATCATGTAAATGATTTTAATTCTGTTGAAACATTTGCTTCAGTCGTCAGATGAGGCAGGAAGAGAGCAGTGACATATGTCAAATGTTAACCAGGCAAACCACAGTGGCTGTGAAGAAGGAACATGCCTCAGGTGTCTGAGTGGCCAAGTAATGACTCAGAGAAAAGATGTGACTGATCAGTGCAGCAGTCAGACTGTGTCTGCTGTAGTGTGAAGCTCATCACTTGTAGGTGAAATGAAACAGCTGGCAGCTCCATGACTCAACAAGCACCGGTCCGCCTGCAGCGTTCACCGGGCCAACCTCAGGCGTAGCTGTGACAACCACCGACTTTAATCAAATGTTCCTGCTCCATAGGTATGATCCAGAAAGGGACCAGTGGCAGCTGGTAGCCCCCATGTTGACGCGGCGTATCGGTGTGGGTGTAGCAGTCATCAACCGGCTGCTTTACGCTGTGGGGGGGTTCGACGGGGCCAATCGGCTCAGCTCCTGCGAGTGCTACAACCCAGAGAGGGACGAGTGGAAGACCATGGCCTCCATGAACACTGTGCGCTCCGGAGCTGGTGAGAAAGAAATAGAAAGCTAATGAGAAACATACGGCTCTGGAAGTCACTGCAGAATCGGCCCTGCAAGTTTCCATCCATGTTTTCAAAATATGAAAGGCTTCTTATCTGCTTCAGTAGGCCCTCCGGTTTGTGTTAGTGAGATCAAAAGGGGGATTTAAGGGCGCCATGGTAGCCGAGTGGTTTAGACACGTCATATAAATGCAATGTCACCGATGTGATTCCAGCCAGAAAGCCTTGTTGCATGTCTTACTACAAAACTACAAAATCTTAATACCAGCCGGCAAGAAAAAACTGTATTGATCCTAATATGCACACAATATGAAGCAATATTCATCTCTTACTGGGTCATAATTAAATATAAGCCACCGCTGCTTTCATTATGGAAGTATTTATGTAAAGGCTACAGTACAGAAGTTAATCTTTGACTATTCTGTATAAGTGTCATGTGTATTTTTCACCTCCAGAATATCTATGTAAATGACTGCCGGCTGCTGTAGCTGCAGAGATTAACGCACCTAGAATTCAGCCAACTCTGATTTATAGCATGTTTACAGTCTATTCCACTGTTGTTCCAATGACATTTGAATAAACTAAACCTTTGACCTCCTTGCAGGTGTGTGCGCTCTGGGGAATCAAATCTTTGTGATGGGCGGCTACGACGGCACCAACCAGCTGAACACAGTGGAGCGCTACGACGTGGAAACTGATACGTGGAGCTTTGCTGCCTCCATGAGGCACCGGCGCAGTGCTCTGGGAGTCACTGCATTACATGGACGCATCTATGTGCTGGGTGAGGAGCAGACTACAGCCTGACTTCTTTTGTTTTCAGATCACTGATGTACGAAGCAGACTAATAACTAATAATGTTAACGGTTAATGGATGCTGTTACTAATGTAATTCATAAATAAACAAGACTTTATTCATAGAACAAAACATCATCGTTATGTCCGCAGGAGGTTACGATGGCGAGACGTTCCTGGACAGCGTGGAGTGTTACGACCCAGAAAAAGACACATGGTCGGAGGTGACGCACATGACATCCGGGCGGAGCGGCGTCGGCGTGGCCGTTACCATGGAGCCCTGCCAGAAAGAACTGCCTCAGTGTCAGAAGTCTGAGAGGGAGAGCGGTGCGGCGTCACCTGCCAATCAGTCAGGCAACTCCGGATTCGGCTGTCACCACAATCAGCGGCACAGCGGGCCTTTCGGTAAAGGCACATGAGGCTCGCCGCCGGACCCTCCCACTTACACATACACAGGCGCACACCTCAACTCACCTCCGTCTTCCCAGATCAAAAAAAAGACGCTGACTGAGTCGAGACAGACGAGAGCTGAAACATAAAAGTGCTGCCTCACTGATTGTAGAGATTAAAAAAAAAACAACATTTTTAATACTTTAATTTGCGAATCCTGCATTGATACTCGACTATAAAGGCGGCAAAAAAGTAATTTTAGTTGAGTATCAACATTGGACTACCTGAATCAAGTTTGACCCCCAGATCTGTCTGTCAGTGGAATTTGATTAATTTTTATGTGACTAGTTACGTTCCTCCATATCCAACAGACCTCAGTCCATCTGTGGGTTCAGGTCTGACATTCAAAGTCGGACCATCGTCTCCCAGATCTGACCTATGGGAGAAAAGGGCTGCCTGCTAAAAAGGTCCTTTTATTGGCTCAAAGAGTCATCCAGGGCTCTTTATTTATATGTAAAGAGTAACCCATGCAAAAGTTAAATCTGAGGGGAGAAGAAAAATTCAAATTATCTCATTATGTTTAAAAAAAAAAAAAAGTAGCATTTGTCAGTGTAGGCAGTAGAGTTCAAAGTGCCATTAAAATGCCTGTGTGCATTACTGTCATGTGTTGGAAAGGCTCAGACTGTCACTGTGTTGTTGACATGAACCGAATCAGCCACAAGATTCAATTTACTGATGACACTGAGCCTCATGCAAGAACATATTTATACTCTTATCCTAAATCTCTCTTTCTTATGTCCGTGAGGTTTATTCACACGTGTTTCACATCAGATTCATTGTAAATGGCTGGTTTCATCCTGATGAACGCCACCTGTTCATGAAGAGGTGTGCACTCCTGAGATTCCATCATAGCATCCAGATATATAATATCCATATAAAGCTACATGTTCATTCACACCTCAGCACTTAATGATCACATGATTCATTTAGTGTTTATAGTTCTATTAGAACCGCAGGAAAAAAATAGAACAGCTGTTAACGCTGTGTCATTGCAGAATCAGGTCCGGACAGGAATAAAGAAGGAATGGTTTGAAATGGAGTTATTCATAAAATGACTAAAATGAGAATATATATTTATTTTACACAGTAAATGATGTCAGACTGTCTGGTTTTATAAGGGAGGGCAGCGGCTGGTGTAGGAGAATATTCAACCATAAGAGAAGACAAATGAAATAAAACCTCTCAGTAAATTAAACTATCATGCAAATCACTGAATATTACAGAATACTGTTTTGCATTAAGTTTTGTTTCATTTATTTATTATTTTAGTTTTTCCAAATTCCTTCATAATTCTTCAAACAAGGCAGACTGTATGTACATGACTTGTACGACAGGTCTGGACCTCTTTAGTTTTGTTCATACGTTAAGAATTAGTGTCAGAAAACTCAACAAATTCTCCTCAACTTAAGAACAAATATCTTCATGCGAGCGGTTCTTGCATGAGGTCCAGTGTCTCAAATGTAAGTTTAGGTTCAAGAGAAGCAGGACCTGCATAATAACAGATGTGTCCGAAGCCACTGGTAGGTTCATAAAATGTGGATGTTTTTGTGGGAAATGTTTTGGCATGTTGAGCGTTGCCTCCTGTGCGGCTGTCAGAGAGTCCGGTCCACTAGAACGAGCGTGTGGTGCCAAGAGAATGAAGAAACAGGTTGTGACTGTGTTTAGAGGAAACAGAATACTGTAGCATTTCTTTTTTTTTTTTTTTTTTTTAACTCGGATTCAAACATCTCACTGAATGTGTTTTATAAAAACACTAATTACTAATTACACAATGGAGAACCTCCACCTACAGTTGACTTTTGGTTTTCACATCCACCAGACCTCAGAAACAGAAGTGACCGTGTTTGTGTATGCTAATGACAAAAATTGCTTAAAGAAGTGTATTTGTAACAGCAATTTAAGCTACAAAAGGTTTTTAAGTGATGTTTTTGTACATTGATATTCTAAGAAATCTTGTACAGAATTTAAGAGCTCACTTTTTTATTTATTTGTTCAGATCCTTTGGTTTTCTTGTTCCTCTAAACTGACATCAGCTTTGTATTGAATTGGACTCTGGTGTTGTGTTTTTGAATAACTAGCATGCATTGTAACTAAGTAGGAATGCTTGTTAATGCTAATTTTGGATGTCTGTAAAAAATTTGCTTCACTTCGAAAGGGATTTTTTTTTCCTGTCTGTCAGTAGTTGGAATGGAAATTAGATTATTTAAAAGTCTGCTTTGTAAATGTTTTTTCCAGCAAAAACACCCTGTACAATAATACATTGTAAAGTAAAATATATGTTTATTGTACCGCTGCAGTCATGTAATGATTTTCATTTGTTAGTTCTTGTTATTTTCATTCTTTATATATTCTTTTCTACACTTTATAGTGTTTTTTTTAAGCAGCAGTGGCCACTGGAGGGAGCTAAAACCCTTTTCTACTGAACATAACCTTTACCTGTTTACTGTCATCATATTACATTAGAACAACTCAAGTTAACGTTTTCTTCAGTTTTAATTTTGCTGGTCAGTTAGTCCAAACAAACATGGTTAGCAATGCCACGTGTTTAATGGACCACCCATGAAATCTGCCAACACATCTCATTTCCTCAGTGAAGCTGGCAGGTGGTTGTAATAGACCATTATTATATTATCCAGGAGGAAAACTTCCCTGATTATGGAGGCTTAAGGGCATCATCCTGCCAAACAGAAAGGCCACAGTGTTGCTTTCAGGTGAACACTGCTGAGCTGTAGTAACAACTGTTCCCCACATTTCATACTTTTCAGATGGACGCTGTACATTTATACACTTTCATTTAAAAAAAAGTCTTTTAATGTTATCAGCTTTAATTCACCAGTCCAACAATAGAGGTCACCCCAACCATTACCCACCTACACCATGTATTACAGTAGCATAGTGTTACATAATGAGATAAGTGAGAGAAGTGGAGAATCACTTAAAAGTGGTCTTATTAGATGCATCGTCTTTTAACCTGAATATATACAGATATGTGTCCTCAACAGCTTTAACTTGGACTGTGGTTCTTTTTATTAAGTGAGATGATACAAGACAAGTCAAGTCAAATGTATTTATAGAGCACATTTCATACAGTACAAAGACAAGACAGAACGTAATACAGTGGATGACATCACAGGATTCAAGCAACAAGACAAAACATGTATTTAGGAGCGACAGCAGAAGAGAAAGAATCTGATGGATTCCTGTTAGTGTGTATGTAAGTGTAGAAGAGCAATCTGTAAATAAATAACAAATAAAATCATGATAATAATAACAACAACAAGTAAATAAATAAAAATAACTAACTGGATAAATAAGAAGATGAATGGAGAAGGAACAAAGAGAAATTTTAGAATGAAGAAGGATGATTACATTGAATTTTCTATGCAGGGCGGCTGGTGACGTCACACAGAGAGACACTTTATGACTTTCCTCTTCACTCATCTCATGTGGACTGTGGCTCATTTTTTAAAACTTACATTTGGATATAATCAGAGAAATAATCATCCGCACACATATTTTTCATTAATGAATGTGATGAGTTTGCATTAGTTTTACAGCAATATATATATAAATATGGTCAATATAAAACCACAGAACACAAGAAACAAATGCACATTTACACAAGGGGGAAAATAATTCAATTACATCATAAATAAATCACTATAAATCAACAGTCAGCTACATGATATATAAGTCATGAATTTCACCTATTTTATCTTTATGCAACTGTCTTCTATCTAAACTTATTTTAAGCATATTTTCTTTTTATATAGAGTAACAAATAATTAAGAAATGAAAGATACAGTAACCTTTCTAACTATGAAAAGTAAAATAATTCAAATGTATTAATTTCCTGCAGAGGCCTTTAATCCTGCAGGAACCTCGTTTCTCTTTCTTTCCTTTGTAAAGTTGATTTATAAGCTTTCTCATTGAGGATGTTTTTATTTTGAAAGTCCTGCCTGGATATGCTGTTTCCTGTCAGCTTGACACCGGTGTGCTGTCTTTTAACATGAAAAAAGACTCTCGAGTCCCACCGGACACCAGTGGATCCTCTTCGGTCGCAGGTAAGTGAAACTCACCTGGAAAACGCTGAATCCAACTGATTGTTTTTACTCTGCTGCATAAAACTGAAACTTTAAGGGACAAACTGAAACTGAGTCAGAGGATTGTAGGCTTTGGAAATGTGACTCCACAGGTTTGTGATTTCCCAATAATATAAAATCCTGCACTTTTATTCATTTGATGCTGAAACGTCTCTATTTATCATAAAGAAACAGTGTTTAACAATACGATTAAAGTCACACTGAGAGTTTCCTGCTGCAATTTGTCTATTTGTTTATCTGTGTTAAATGTCACTTTTCAACAATTCACATCAGAAATTAAATAAGCTAATTGTGTATTGTGAATGTAGTAGTATTATTAAAGGGGTTGAGTTTATATATATATATTTCTATTCTACTAAATGTAAAGACAAAAATGATCTCAAGCCATTCCTGAAACAGTCACTCTGTTGTCAGACATTGTTGCCAAACAAGTTTCTCCACTTTGCATCCACCTTCAGTACAGGAAGAGGTTGTTCATCCATTCATTCACTAATGATCCCAAATATACACTTCCTGCGATACATTCTGTTGTTACATCATGTGTCTTTTTGTGTCATATAACTTTAAAACTTTTTGACAAGATGTTCTCCTGAGATCGCACTGTGCTGAAAGCCTATTTTAGCCTCAGTCTTCTCCTCTTGCTCACATTCACTCTTTTCTTTCGTCAGTGTGGAGCAGCCGCCAGGATGATCCCAGTGGGTGAATTCAGAAACCTCGGCATAGAGCAGACCTCACAGTATCGGGTCCTGAAACCATGGTGGGATGTTTTCTCAGAGTACCTGTGTGTTGCCATGCTTATGATTGGAGTCTTTGGGTGCACCTTGCAGGTGAGGGGCGCCTACAAACCAGCCACTTTATTATGATCATGAGCTCTTAAATCCTTAATTGTTAGCCTGTGGGGTGGACACAGATTTAGCAAAATAATCATTTCTAACCTAACCAACCTGAGGAGAGAAAAAAAAAAAATTGCACCATTTGTATCTAGTGTGGCATGTCAGAATAATAGAGTATTTTGTTACCATGTCACAGAAATTCCTGCGTTATCTGACCTCCAAGTCGGTGAAAACACAGACAGTGTAACTGGACTAACTTGTGTCTCCTGACCCACTTAATGCAGATTCAGCTGACTAACCTGCTGCTTAATGTGTCTCTCACCACCTTATTACCATTTCTGTGTCACATTCAAATAGCACAGCAGACAAGCAAATGAATTTAAATGTAATCAGAAGTTGTTTCATGAACACGCTGTGTCTCTGTTGACGGTAGGAAAGGTGTATGAACAGGCCATTCTCCTTATTAGTACAAATTAGTGAGACAGACATGTTTGCATGACCGCAAACAAAACAGCACAGAGTAAACGTGAGAGAAGACAATGCACCTGCTGTCTAAACCACACAGTTTACAGGCACAACAGGTTTCTGTTAATCTGTTGCTTACAATAAACACACAACAGAGGTTGGGGGGTGAGATAACTTTACCAATTAATCAAAAAAAAGACATTCCTTAAACAACCCACAGAGAGAGAGGCTGTAAATTACTTGTTAGTTGTTGTTCGCTAGAAAGAAGATTTGTTAATTAAGCTGCATAACTTAATTGTTTTAGTTTCCTGGTGGCAGCAGAACAAGCCGTAAACACAACATTGACATATGATCAATTTATATATATTTACATTTGGCTCTTCAGCTTCTAAATGCTCCACTGGAGCAGCAGCTGGTCGCTCACTTCGTCTGTCCGCCACTTGAAGCCGGCAGGTATTAACACCGAGCTGAGAGATGCTCCCTGTAGAGCTGATAATATGATATAGTCATCATTCCTTCAAATGTTTTCAGCGGGACGTTGGTTTTTTTTTCGTTCTCAGAATATTATAGGATAACGTTCTCTAAAAACGTTCTAAAAATGTTTGGCGACAACCTTCTTAAAATGTTTATTGATAACATTGTTAGAACATTATGACCTGATGTTCCCTGAAACATTCTCAGTGGGAAGGTTTTTTTTTTTTCTGGTTCCTGGATCATTTTAGGATAATGTTCTCTAAAAACATCCTAAAAATGTTTGGTGACAACCTTCTTATAATGTTTAGTGATAACATTGTTAGAACATTATGCCTGAACTGCAGGACTCAGACAGAAGCAGTTTAGAAAAAGGTTTATTGCAACAATCTGAGTCCAGAGTTGGAGCGAGGCAGAGAGGCTTCAGTGGTGTAAAAGCAGGTTGGAGAATGAGGTTTTCAGCAGAGCAGGGCAGGTGATGAGTTGAGGTGCCAAATCAGAGACAGGTGATGAAGATGAAGCTGTTCGTGGCTGGCGACTGAGGCAGACTGGAGACTGAACTCTGATCTAGCAGTGAGTCTTGATGGATGAGCGGAGGTTTTATGCTGCAGCGGCTTGTTGAGTTGATTAGCTGATCAGCTACAGGTGTACTGGTTGAAGAGCAGAAGAGGGAAAACAGGTCGCCACGCCCAGCATACACACACACACACACACACACACACACACACACATACACACACACACACACACACACACACACACACACACACATACACACAAACGGGATAAATCCCAAAGAGTTTGATCACATTCTTTGTTTAGAAACAGCTCCAAAGACTCCAAAGACAAATACAAAGTCAAGAGGTTGTGATATGTAGCACATTAAGCTAACGAAAATCTAAAAGAAACTGCGTTCCTGTGCATGCACAGTGTCATCTGCCTTACAAGGAACTGCTCTCTTGAGACTGTAAATGTGATCGCCGTTATTAGACTTTGGACCATAACTGTAATCTTCAGGGCAAAGGAATTTGTCACCCAGTGCAGTGGTGTAGCTCACTGACATGTTTTTCATCGATTTTGGACAACAATGGATGTCTACAGCACAGAGGAATACGATATATCAGGCTTTGTATACATGCACAATACTTGGAAGTAGGATGAGTTCATTGTTGGTTTGGCTCTGCCGGTTTTATCGTTGTCCACTTATACATACTATCATTTGAATTAAACAATTAACCGCTCTTTTAATTGGTCATAGTTTGTGCCATCGTTCTCCACTAATTCACTCATTCTTTAATTTTCCACAGCTCACCCAGGACAAGATTGCTTGCCTGCCCAGTCCCTTCACCAGCCCAACACCCGAGGTAATCGACTGCAGCCACATCCGGACTTACGGGGAGAACGAGACGTGGGAGCACATGCTGGTCAAACCTGTGAGCCCCATTGTGCGGGAGGTGTTTGGCCGCAAGAACAATCTGGACATCCACCAGTACGTGTTTGTCAACCACTACTGCTACGAGAGATTTGTGCACTGGTATGCAAAGTACTTCCCCTACCTTGTCGTGATCCACACTATGATCTTCATGGTAGCAAGCAGCTTTTGGTTCAAGTTCCCCGGGACATCCTCTAAAATTGAACTCTTTGTCACCATTCTTGGGAAGTGCTTTGATTCACCTTGGACCACGAGAGCCTTGAGTGAAGTTTCTGAGGAAAGAGGAGAGGAGAAATTAGTTAGTTGGAGGAGGGATACCATGTCAAAAGACTCCACAGAGCGACGAGCAGAGGAGGAGGAGACTGTAGGGCTTCTTCGGTCCTCCTCTGTAAAGTCTAATCCAGAAAAGAAAAGTCCAGAGCCTCAGTCGGCCGCCTCCGTCTTGGATAAAAAGGAAGGCGAGCAAGCCAAGGCTCTGTTTGAAAAGGTGAAAAAGTTCAGAACTCATGTAGAGGAGGCGGACCTCTTGTATCGCATGTATGTGCAACAAACATCACTTAAAGTCTTCAAGTTTGTTTTAATCATTATCTACACTGCAGCGCTGGTTCCAAACATCGAGATAGTGGTGCGCTGTTTGGTTCCTCCTGAACTGACTGGTTTTGATATCTATTGCTGCAACCACAACAAAGCCCATCTTTTCTCCAAGCTTGCCTACTGCTATATCTGCTTTGTGGGAGTGTATGGACTTCTGTGCATCTACACCCTCTACTGGCTGTTCCATCGACCTCTGAAGGAGTACTCCTTCGAGCAAGTCAGACTGGAGACGGGGATTAACGACATACCGGATGTGAAGAATGACTTTGCGTTCCTCCTGTACCTCGTGGACCAATATGATGCTCTCTACTCTAAAAGATTTGCCGTCTTTCTCTCTGAGGTCAGCGAGAGCCGTCTCCATCAGCTCAACCTCAACTATGAGTGGACCGCCAAAAAGCTGCGTACCCGTCTGGCCAAGAATACAAATGACCGGTTGGAGCTCCACCTGTTAATGTTGCCGGGGCTTCCTGACACAATCTTTGAGATTCCTGAGGTGCAATCACTCAAATTGGAGCAAGTTAAAAATGTCACCATCTCACCCAGTGTGGCGAAGCTAGACTCTCTTCAGGAGTTATCACTGATTTACTGCCCTGCAAAGCTCCAGCTGCCTGCCCTGAACCATCTCAAGGAACATTTAAAGGTCCTTTGTCTAGCTTTTGAAAGTTTAGAAGAGGTGCCTTTGTGGATGTACAGCCTGCATGGGCTAGAAGAGTTACATCTGAATGGTCCATTATCCATCGAAGTGTCCCGGAACGCCACTCTGGACTCCCTTCGAGAGCTTAAAGCTCTGAGAGTCCTCACTCTCCGCTCCAACCTCACAAAGATCCCACCCTCTGTAGCAGATGTCGCGTCGCAGCTGCAGCGTTTGTGCATCCATAACGAAGGCAGCAAGCTCCAAGCTTTCAGCAGCCTGAAGAAGTTAACCAACCTAGTCTCACTAGAGTTAGTGGGCTGTGGTTTGGAGCGCATCCCGAGTGCTGTCTTCAGCCTGAACAATCTGCAGGAGTTGGACCTTAAAGATAACAAACTTACCACTGTGGAGGAGATTCTTAGTCTACAGCACTGCCGGCGTCTAGTGACACTACGACTGTGGCACAACAAAATCACGTACATTCCTGATCATATCAGTAAGCTCCATACCCTGGAGACTCTGGACATCAGCTGGAACAAGCTACGAAAGCTTCCCTCTCGACTGTTCTACTGCACCAAGCTCAGGCACCTCGATGTCTCCCACAACCAGCTCACCACACTCCCTCCTGAGGTGGGCATCCTGCAGAGCCTCCAGTTCTTCTCCGTTGCGTTCAACTCTTTAGAGACACTGCCAGAGGAGCTGTTCTCCTGTAAAAGGCTAAAGACGCTGGCTCTCGGAAACAACTGCTTGTCGTATCTTAGCTCCAGAGTGGCCAACCTGGCTCAGCTGGTCCGCCTGGAGATTAAAGGGAACCGTCTGGAGTCTTTACCTGAGGAGATAGGGGACTGTCCCCTGCTGTCTCTCAATGGGTTGATAGTAGAGGACAGCCTGCTGAATCTGCTGCCATCAGACGTACGCAGCAGGTTGAATAATGGGTGAGTTTGCGGAGCGAAGGACAGTCATTGACTTGTCTTTTAACAGTGCAGCATGGAAGTGTGACTTGCATGGAGAAATGGAATATTAACAGAGGATTAATCAATGGCATTAGGGGGAATATTTCATACAAAATAGAACAAAAGGGAAACTCTAACCAAAACCATAGCTGAACACAAAAGGATAACCAAACACTAACATAACTAAAATGTAAATCTGTGTTGCACTTTTTTTGAAAATGTTTTCTATGCATTTTCAGAAAGATACCTTTTTTTTAAATAGATATTTTTGTATGTTATCAAGTGACCTGTAAATATCTCACATTTATTTTTTACAACACTGGATTTCTATGTTCAGTAGCTGTTTTACAAGGGAGGACACATGTGAAGTTTGTAATCGTCGGTACTCTGTGGATGAGATAAGGGCTCAACTCTTTCACAAAAATAAAACATGACCTACAAATTATCATGGATCAGCATTTTTCATTCAGACTGGTGTTTTATTTACTGGATATTTTGTGGATTCTTCAGAGCACAAGGCAAGAGGTTTTTTTTTTACCAGCGCTGTATCCTGTTGGACAGGTTTATACAGCATGAAGAACTGTTTCCCACAGTTCAGTGGCTCATGTTGCCCCCTTTCAGCCACCAAATAAGTGGAGGGAGAAAAAGCCTTTCAGTAGCAGTATAATGAGTGTTCATCTCTCTGTTTATATGTTCAGTCAAACGGAGAAAAGACTGAATTCATACATGTGATTATGAACCAGATCAAAGTCAAGTCAATATTTTATAATTTACCATGAGAGAGAAGATAAAACTGTCTTTAAAATGCTGTTTGGATGACTAATGTGTCCAGTGCATTGATGTGGTGATCTGATGGGTGACACATCGATCTTTCTTTATCTTTCCTGAGCATTCTGTAGAAGTGAATGGCTTCGCTAGAATTTTAATTTAGCTTCTCTGTTTCCTGTTTTTACTACCTCGTGTCAACAATCAAACACTTCCCGTCAGACATGGGGAACCCAGGATTTGATTTTTACAACCATACCTAAAGATATGTACCTAACACACACCTTATAACTCTGTAGATCAGTAACATCATGAACTGGAGTGCCTTTTGAATACTGCACACTAAAACAAGTGTTAAAGTGCTAAGCTGGAAGTCATTGTAGTTTTTTAGGATGAGAGGTACATTAGGTGTCTCCTTTTCTTTCTCCTACTAACAAATGCACACTTGCTTTTATGCTGATTTATTTTTTTCTTGTGTTCTGTGTTCCTCAGGCAGAGCTTCCACTTTTTCAGTCTGAACTGCAGTGTAGTCATGTTCTGGCATGCACAGAGACAAAGTTTAGGAACATACCTCAGTAATACTCAGACTCGCCCACCTTGCAACACACCTCAAAGGCCACAAAAAGATTTCTATCATGTTTTGCAGTTTTTAGATGGATTTGATTAGAATACAGAGCTGAAAGTTGTCAAAGAGCCAGATAAAGATCAAACAGTGGAAACTTTCAAAGGTACATAGTCAAAATTGTGTACCGAATGTCATAATGCTCTGGCAATCATTTCCCTTTTTCTTTTTTCTATTTCCCTCTCACTGTGGGTGTCAGTCAAGCGTGTCACCAGTATTAACCAGAAACAATGTGATTGCATCAGGGTGACTAAGTCTTGGCTGGCAGGATGGTTGCCTTAAGGGGTTAGTGATGATATCGGCAGTTTGTGTGCTGACTTGAGTCTGACATATTTGTGGACTGTGCCTTCAGGCCTGGTTGTCCTGATGCAGTATTTAAATTTGAGTAGGGAAATCAGCGGGGGCGGATTCTTCCTGCCATCTTTCTGTTCAGTTTCTGTTGTTCTGAAGTCTGACAGGTTTCAATTCAGTTCCTGCATGCTGTGATTCTCAGCAGCTTGATTAAGTGAGCTGAAGCGTGAATTGTGTGGTAGTGAAGTGTGGCACTGTAGTTTATGGTTTACAGATCATGTCTTCACAGTGACTCATCATGCTTTCAGTGCGATCTACAGACAATTGGCATCAAAGTTCATCACTTGTGAAATATTATTTTATCACTTTACGACTGTCTTGGTTGTCATGGAACAGCTTAAAGGATTTGTTTGGATATGTTTAGTTAGTTTACTCTGCAAAAAAATATTAACTCATCCTTTAACTTTTTAATCCTTTTTCTTTTGACCTTGTCATTATTTGTCATGGTAGAAAGACATCAACACTGCAACTAACTAACCATTAATTTACCTTTCTTTGTTCAATTAAATGATTCATGTTTTGGTCTAGAAAACATCAAGAACAGTGAAAAATATGGAAGCAAATAAGGGTCATTAATATTTTGAGCTTGTGAAACGGTTTGTGAATGTGTAATAAAGTTTTGTAGCTGTAGAAATATTTTGCACATGTGTAATAAAGTTTTGTAGCTATAGAAATATTTTGCACGTGTAAAAATGTTTTGCAGCTGTAGAAATATTTTGCACATGTGTAAAATGTTTTGCAGCTGTAGAAATACTTTATGTATTTGTGCAGGAATATTTTCAACAGTGAGGTTTCACAAAGTCTGAGAGATGACCACACAATTTTCCTACCTTTGTGTGCGACACTGAAGTTAAATGAGAGACAGAAACACACATTTCTTTCCTGTGTATGTGACACTTACAAGCTACAAACTACAAGTTATGAGTATGAATTTTGACCCTGTTTTTACAACTGAATCCGATTGGTCAAACATAGAGTCAGTCTGTCCAATCAGAGGGCAGATGGTTCCATTGCGTTTTATACAGTCTATGGTTCATCCCCATGCAGGTCCTGAATTTTTTTATGGACAATAACGCCGGCTGTCCTGCGACCCAGGTGGCTTTAAATGTACTTGAGGATGCTGTAGATATTAATGGTAAACATTTAATGTGTTGTGTATTTAGCTTGCTGTTAGTTTGCTGTTATTGTAAGGCAACACAGTTGTCCAAATGTATACCAAATGTATATTTTCAAGTTCAGGAAGGCTGCTTTATGTACCCAGAACAGAACAGTAATGTAGCTTTAGGAAGTTAGCAAATGTCTGCTAGTGTTACTAAAGGAGCAGCATCAATGCTGGCAAGCAAATTCTCAAGCTGAAGGCAAACCAAGAATGAAAACATGTATCATAATTACCAACAGTTAGACATGAAGGCTGGCTTTGGATTTAGGACAGTCTAACTACTGCGGCATCACAGAAGCTTCAATGTGAACTTGCAGTAGCGTATCTTCAGTCAGAGCTTTCAGTAACAAACTGCCCCCCCGAAGTTGATGTAACAGTGTTCACCGGTCACTCACACAACTTCAACAAATTAAATAAAGTATAGAAACAATATTATCAGTGCTCCGCCTTCAGCTCAATAAGAAAAATGAAACATATAAACACAGCATTATTATCTATCTACTGCCCAATTTCACCCTTTTTTGGAAAGCTCCAGCAATACTAAATAGATACGACCTCAACAATAAACAATGATGTATAAACCACAACACTACAATAACTTTATCTCTCTTAAATAGAGTAAAAAGTAGCACATACAAACCACTTCTAATCTGCTGGATATCATTTAAAAAATGACAATACTAGTACCACTACCAGAACCCTTAAAGTGATGCTGATACCAATAGAGTACTTCATTCACAACCGATGACTAGAGACAGTTCTAACGCTGCTGGCTCACATATTCCAGGAGGGAGTGTTGCACAGAGGATCAGGAATGACACCCAGGTGATAGCTGACCTGCCAGACACAGCGGTGGATAACAGACAGTATTTGCATGGAAGTGTGAAGTCTTGGTCCAGGTCACATACTTGTCATCCCAAATTGCTGTTTTTGGAGCATCTGATATCCAGAGTGTCACAGAAAGCAGTTTCATCTGTATGAGGACGTAGCTTCCGTTTTAGTTTGAGGTGCTTTATACTGTAAATAGGTTACTTATGTACATTTTATCTGCTATGTAATGCTTCTTGTGCTATTGTTTCTTTTACAATAAAGTGACTACAGTGAATTGTTTGTTTGTTTGTTACACCTATGTACAATTAACTATTTTTACTAGACCCTCAAAGAATCCAAATATTAAATCCTTACATGCCAAGAGAAAAAAAAGAAAAGTTACTGTTTGGAAACATTAATAATACACAGATGTGGCCTGTATTGTTTTGAAATACTTTGTTACTTTCTGTTTTCAGAGAGCAGCACTGACAGTTTGACCAGAACTGCCGTCATGCCAAATAGATTAACTAGATGAACAATATTCATATTTTGTATGTATGACTTAACAACCAGCTCTTGCATAGCAGTGGAGTCAGTAATACATTTTCATGCAATGTCATGCCTCCTGCTGATCTGTGCCTACAATGGCTCCTGAGTGGTTGAGGCTGGTACAGCAGACTTCTAGATCAAAGCTGTGGCATCTTAGACCCTGATAACACTCATTTTAAAACTTCTGAACTTTTGGGATGGAGCTGTAGTCTTTTGCCTCCTTCAGCATCTGAAATATGAGAATGACAACTCATGTCTAACAAATGGGTGTTATCATCAGGTCACACAAAGCTGCAGATATGTCCGCTAATACAGCGCCGCTTCTCACTGATGTATTTAGCAACTACACACAAAGTGAATTATTTACTTATTGGTACAAGAGAAGACTGGATATTAATCTTATTAGAAAGATCTTAGAAATAAAACAGCATCAATGTGTTGCTGTACAATAACGGCAAACTAACTGCAAGCTAAAAATACAACACATGAAATGTTAACCATTAATATCTACAGCATCCTTAAGTATAATTAAACCCACCTGGGTAGCAGGAGAGCCGTTTTAAAATTCAGGACCTGCAGGGGGATGAACACAACAGAAGCATCCACCCTCTGATGGGACAGACTGACTCTGTGTTCGGATTCAGCTGTAAAAACAGGGTCAAAATTCATACTTATAACTTGTAGTTTGTAGCTTATAACTTCAGGGTTGCACACACAGGCAGGATATTCATGTGTCCATCTCTCAGACAAATATTCCTGCACAAATTTTAATTACAAATACACAAAATATTTCTACAAAAACCTTTTACACACTTGCAAATTATATCTGTGTGCACAAAACTTTTTCACGCATGCACAAAATATTTCTACAGCTGCAAAACTTAATTACACATTCACAAACCATTTCACAAGCTCAAAATATTAGCAACCCTTATTTGCTTCCATATATAAGAGGCGTCCTTGTGGCCGAGCGGTCTAAGACATTTCCTGTCAGCTCTCCACTGTGTGCTATCTGAAGACAAAATTCATTGTAAATGTCTCCAATTACATGCATTCAAACAGATGGGTGTGTTATACAGTTCATCCCTTTGTCATATACTTTCAAATATGAGGAAAGTTTCTGCTATCACACACATTTTCCCACAGTGTCATCATCATGTACTCCCACACATCTCTATTTCTGTATATTTGGCCACGTGAGTAATCGGCTGACGCTGTTTTTTCTAGTCCACACCTACTATTTCTTGTTGCTTGCAAAGTTGTGACTTACCCAACCTGCAGAACAAACGAAGCAGCACAACAGTGTTTATCCAGGGAGTGTTTGCATATCCAGCAACACTCCCACACTGCTGCTCAGCGAGGTCAGGGAGCTCTACCTAGTGGTTGGGAGCATGTCTGTCTGAGGCTGCACATTACACTGTCTGTCATGTTCTCAACTGCTTTGTGACTGATTAGTTGTAAGTGTATGAGGACATATTAAAGTATTATTTGTGGTTGTGTGTCTTTATTACACAACATGAGGGAGTGGTAGCACGAGAGATAGAGAAGCAGACTTCTGACCGGAAAGTTAGTGGTTTCAAAACTGGCTGAGAAAATATGGGTGTGGAACGTGAATGACTCTTTCCTCCTCAAACTGCTGAAGTAGCCTTGAGGAAGACATTTAACCTCAAGCAGCTCCAGCAGAGTTATTCAAGTGGAAGTGGTTTGACTGCAGCTCCCAGCAGGTGCTCATGTATGAGATGATATAAATATGAAACAGAGGAGAAAACATGTGAATGCAGACTATTAAGGCTATTAAATGCAGTGATGGAAGAAGTATTCAGATTCTCTATTCAAGTAAAAGTAGCAAAACTAAAGTATAAATACACATATCTCCTCTCTTCCCTGATGCATAGATGCTTATTGGGCTTCACTGTATTGAGAAATTATTATTTGTGTTTTCGTTCTTCCCCATTTTCTTTCTTTTTTTTCTTCTGCATTACAATTATTTATCAATTTGATGATCAGAGTTATCACCATAGCATCTATAACAGTTGAACTATGATTAATCAGGGGGGCTATGAACCCAGTATGGACACTGTAGAGACATCAGTCAATGTTCATTAAAGTATAGAAAAGACGGAAAAAGTAAACAAGTATCAAAAGTAAAAGTATTCATAAGGTAGAACATGTGGTCTTGTGAGTGTTATATTATTATAACAGTCCCTCATCTAAACATTTAATACATAGTTTATAATACACTACAATATAGTTGTAAGCAGATGAAGGGACATTTGTAAGTGTTTATTAATGTATAGTATATGTCAACAATTATAACTTCACCTATGAAGACATTTTATATGATTACAACTGTGTTTTATATTCCAGCCTCGACCTCTGGATGCTTCTGGAGTTCTAGTTGTTGATCTGATCTGCTCACAGCTTCATTTTACTGTCTTATAAGCTTTGTTTGTTTATAAACTGCTTATAAATAGGGAATTTAATGTAAAGTAGTACCATTATTACTGTTGTATTCATGTGGAAGTAGTATTTGTATGTTGTAGTTGGTCAACAACAAATCATATGTCTCATATCAATTACATATTTCGTGTGCAGTGGAGTAAAAAGGATATTTTCTTCTGAAATGTAATGAAGCATAAAGTAGCATTAAATTGGTAAATACTGTACAAGTACACACAGAAAACTCTAATTTTACTGTCAAAAAAAATTAATAAATTAAGCAAAATACGGTTTAAGAGTAAAGTTTGAGTACATTTGTGTTTCTGAAGGGAAACATGTAACAGCACAGTAACATGCGTACATGGTCTCTCTGTGACATCATGGGCCTCCACACAGCGAACTGAACTGTATCTCCTTTCTCTGCTTGAGAAGTTGGCCCCGTGGCACACAAGCAAACAAAATAGCCATTGTACTGCGAGAGCACCGAGCACAAACATCAGCAAACTGTGCCGCCGTTACCTACAAGCCTCGACAAAAACAGGGCCCTCATTCATTTTGAGTTTCAATCCAGATATCTGCGTGACCTTTCGGAGGGTTTTCACTGCGCGGTGCATTCCAGTGTGGAGTCATTAGAAATGCCCTTGATGAATCACCTTGGGGGAAGTGCTAGATACTCAAGGACGCATGTAACATAGTAAACAAAGAACTTGTAGATTTGTCTCTTTAAGGAGACGACATCAGATCATTACGCATGTAAAGGAAAATGCCTTTAATGTGGTTTAACGCAGACCACTTTAGCTTCAGCCAAACCTGCACAAATCAAATTATGTAATTTAATTTGAGTTTCAGTAGAGCTATTCTTGTTTGCTCCTTGGAGTTTGTAAAGACTTTAAAATAAGAACAGTCAGGACAGCTGGGGTAACTGGGTCTGTGAATTACATCTCTTAACAACTGAGGTTTTCATCCATTTTTTCCTTATTTTTCCTCAAAAAGCAACGTGTACTTCAGACCAGTTGTCATTTGTTGCATATTTAATTGAGTTGTGAGCAGTTTCACCGGTGATTATTTACATTTAAGTCATTTTTAAAGCCTAGAGGTCAAACTTTCCAGTAAATCACAAGAAAGAGAAACATTTAGTCAGAAAAAATTGAGCAGAAGTGGATTTTGTCATCGTTCCTATTCTGTCAAGCATCTCGCAACCTTAAAGGTTTACCACATAACCCCACGATTGTCTAATTGCTGTTTCAAAATCGTCTCCACACTGCCGGAAATTAAATTCATGTGAAAAAATACACAAAATCACTTCATTTTAACGTTTTTGGTTACGCTGTGACAAAATAATGTAATATATATATATCATGTAAACTCCTCCTAAATTCCCAGAAAGAAATAACTCCGTCTGCTGTTTAAAATCAAAACTATGACTTCCCAACTTCAAGTTCAACACTTTATTTTGTGCTTTCATCTTCAAATAGTAAAGTGAATAATTTCACTTTTGTTTTAAAAGTATCTGTATAAATAACATTTCAACAAATCACGATAAATGTTGCTATTTACAAAGTCACAGGAATATTCAGTCCTATTCCAACAATAAATAAGAGTAAATTCTAAGTACATCTACTTAAGAGAAACACAACTATGCAAAGCAATCAGGGTGCACCACTTCAAGTTTGGTAAAATAAAATGTAAAAAAAAACACATACAATGAATCAACTGTTACAATTCTTACACAATGGAAATAATTACAAAACACTGGGGGGAACTATCTACAAATGTGCACTCCCAATTAATAGGGAAACAGATATATATATTTGTATATAAAGGTGCCTAAATTGCACTGTGCAAAAGAGGTGTCTACTGTATATAGCCACCCATCCACTGACAATAAGCTGCCAAGACAATATGTCCTGTATCACATATTAATGCTGAGCCACTATTAACAAAAAAAATAATCCTTTACACAGCAATGAATTCAAGTCACCAGGTTTGAAGCAAAAAGTGTGAGGTTCAGGTCACCCAGAACTCTGACTAACTATGAATGTGGGCGAAAAGCAAGTCAATCATATCAGGCACGCATGAAGCTCGGGCCACGTCTATCGCCGTCTGACCACTGACGTTGGCGTGCTTCAGGTCGGACCGGGGTGCCAAGAACTCCACAACATCCCGGTGGCCTTCCCGGATGGCAATGTGGATAGGCAAGGCGCCGCTCTGGTCCGGGATGTTTACTGAAGCGCCGTACTCCACCAGAACCTGCAGAGTGTCGAGGAATCCTGTACGGGCTGCGTCATGGACAGGCGCTATCCCGTGTTTGTCTTGGATGTTGGGGTCTGCTCCTTTTTCCAACAGCAAACTGGCGATCTTGGAATTCCCCATCATCATTACCTGTGAGAAGTATTAGGAGATGTTTACTACATTATTTATTATTACATTCATTTATTATATTCAACATCTGGGTGTAAACGACCCCAGATTCATCAAATTCAGAGGCCTTTTAACCATTTCATGTCAAGAACCTACAGAGATCATCAGTCCATATTCAGTGTTTCATCTTAGTACTAAAAGTCATTTCCATGAAAATATGTCAAATGGGACCTGGTGAAGAAGTAAATACAGTTACTGTCTGTAGTATTGATATAGTGTAGTATAGTGCAACTAATGATTATCTTCATTACAGATTAATTAGTTTTTGGTCCATAAAATGTCAGAAAATGCTGTAAAATCTCGATCATGGCTTCTCAAAGTCCAACATCCTTGAATGTCTTCTTTTGTCCCGACCAACAGTCCAAAACCCAAAAATATTCAGTTTACTGTCGTAGAAGACTAAACAAACCAGAAAATATTCACATCACAGAAGCTTTTTTCCTAAAAAATGATTCCAAACAATTAATTGATTATCAAAATAGTTTAATACTAATACTCTAATATAATTTCTATTATGTGAACATATAACAGTCTTTTTGTGTTATAGGTGTTTCTAGAGCTGAAGCTATTAGTCCCTTGATCAATTAGTCAATGGACAGAAAATTAATCAGCAACAACTTTGATAATCAATTAAACATTGAAGTCAGTCATCAAGTAAAAACGTCCTGGTTCCAGTCTCTCAAATGTGAGGATTTGCTGATTTGTTCTTTGTTATTTCATCGCAAATTAAATATCTTTTGGGTTTTGAATGTTGGTTGGACAACTTAGCTTGAGGTCTGGGAAACTGTGATGAACATTTTACACTATTTTCTGATGTTTACAGATCAAATCAATCAATAATATTCATAATGAAAATAATAATTAATTACAGCCTTACTATTCAGTGTATCTTCATTTATATAAATGGTCTGGACAAAATATTAGAAACACCTTTCAGTATTATGCAATACTATTCAACAACACCACAAACAGCAGCCTCCAAATTGACCATGAAGTTGAATCAATAACTGTCTACAACAGTTTAATCAAAAACTGAACATTATAACCTTGATGAAGTTAAGATCATATTTCAGGGCTGTGAGTCTATATCCTCTTTCTATTCATCAGACAAATAATAAAATATTTCTCATTTCCTTGGAAGATCAGACACTGTACTGTAAACTCTGCCTTAAAAGGACAGGTTCACAAACAACAGTCAGGTGCCCAAATGAACACTGAAAGAGGTTTAATCAATCCTCCTGTTCATACTTCAATGTAAGTGATGGGGGCAAAAATCCACAGTGTGTCCACACAGTCATCTTGTGCAAAATTGCATTTAAAAGTGTATCTGAAGCTTATATGAATCTTCAGCAGTCCTAGTTAGTCATATAAGGTGGATATCTGCCACATTTACAGTCTTTTTAGCATCAAATTCCCTCTTTGTGTTTCCTCGGACAGTGTTTCCCTGTTGAGCTGTGGTGGAAGTATAGTAACAAAAACTTTGGCACTAAAAAGACTGTAACGTTGAAAGATATCTACTTGATTTGACTCATTAAGACATCTGGAGCTTCATATTAGCTTAAGATAAACTTTTAAATACATTTTTGCACTGAAGGAGGACTGTGACTTTTGTCCCCCATCACTTACATTGTAAGGTCATTATGAAGGGATCTTCTAATGGTCAGTATGAACATGAGGAATGATTACAGCAAGAAAAACATGTGTCAATGTTCATTTGGGCTCCTGACTGTTGTTTTATGACAGACTTGAAACACTGTGAACCTGTCATTTTAACACAGGGAGCCATAACACATTCATAACAAGCAACTGTTTGTGTACGGCATGTTTCAAGAAGGGAGGAGACGCGCCTGTAACCGAATAACCAGAATATGTATTTAATGTTGTAGTTAATACGCGGTTGAATATGAATGATTAGTCCTCACCTGTAGCGCAGTCCTGCCAAATTCATTGACAGTGTCAGGATGCACCCTGCACTCCTCCAGGATCCTCTGCACATCGCTGGTGTTCCCTTTGGCTGCCGCCGCCGTCAACGCTTTACCTGCATCCATCTGACTAAGGACCATTATAGTCTTTCTTTGTGCCTGTTCAGTAGGAGATGTACAACAGTGAACGACGGGCACCTCACACGAGCAAACGTCAAGATGAAGAGTGAAGAAGCGACGCTATTTTTCAGGAAGATTAACGTCTGCTACAGCTAGCTGCTACTACTACAGCATCCGGCTAGCCTCAGTTCCCCCTGTTGACGCCATATTAACCGACTCTGCTAGCGTAATGTTACATCAGGTCGTCTAAACAAATCGTACGTTTAAACAACAACCCCCCAAGCGAAAGTGTAATTGTTAACGAGAGCTATGTTATGTCAACTCAACCTCACAGACGGTTAGCATCCAGGCTAGCTGCTAACATTAAAAACGGGGGCAAACTATAACGCTTTGTAGCATAACGTTACCTTGTTCGGTTCTTTGAGATCCACAACGTCGCCAAACGCTGTCCTAACCCGCTCTTTCTCTCTCTAAAGACCGGTAACTTTTAAATAAAATCCAAGCCAGGAAGGTTTATCAACATTAGAAAATACATTTGCGCGCTGAGATCTACACAGCAGCGTCTCCTGACTACAATTTACAAACATTGGGCAGAACACGCGTTGACCAATCACAGCGCGTCTGGAGGCGGTCACTCTTCCTTATATGGTCAAAGAGGTGGAGTTACAACTCTGTTACTACACTATCACCGTAGTAACAGCCGCGGCCGACCAATCAGAGCGCTTAGCCAAGAAAGCGGGCGATTCGTATACGTTGTTGTCTTCAAAGGCAGTTCATTCACATTTCTGACCTTTTGGTAGTAGAGCTCCAGACGCAAGTGTGGAAAAAAGGCGGGTGAAAGTATTTAATTTTAGGCGGAATTCAGTGACTGTGATTGCACAATGCATAACTACAATACCAGGACAAAATCTGTCCTTATATGGCGTTGAAAACTCGTGAAAAAACAACAAAGGGATACAACAAACTGATAAAATTGTTTAAAAGGAATAATTGAATCAAACATTTAAATTATTTGCAGTGGTCTAACAATCAGAAAACATTAAAATCCTCTCCCACAAAGATTTAATAAAACAAGATCAGTGAAGTTTAAATAGAGCAGGTGAAATTTAAAAGACATTCTTTCAGTCCAGTTAAAGTGATCATTTTATGCTCCTCTGGAAGTCCTGGAAGTGAATGATATACAGCATCCTCGCAGGCTTTACACATTGGTCCTCAGCTGGTAATCTAAATCAAAAGAAATGTGAAGAATGAAGAAATGTTAAAATGTGATTCAGTTTCTACAGTCATGCAGTAAACCACTTGATTAAACAGTACACATATGTCCAAAGTCAGTATGTCTTATAATATTGAGGTCTAATGGAAAATTACTACACACCTCCACTCTGTGTAATGTAGCGAACCCACGGTAACGCCTGGTAACCACTCTTTTCTATGATCTTCATATATCGCACCTAGTGAAGAAGAGTGACAGAAGAGACATAACTTGTTGAAGCAAGAAACATTAATGTGTATCATCAAATCAACTTTAATTTAGTTTTCCAGTCTGGGCACAAATTATCAGGTCTTACGGGAACTGACTTAACAATCTACGTGCAGTAAAATGCAAACACCCTATGCAAAGCTGTAATCATAAAGCTTTAACCACCCATATTCATTTGTGACATGATATACACGCTCTAACACGTTTCAGATCCAGAATAAAAGTGTTTTGCTTGCAGATGGACCTGACTAATACTAACACAGGCAATAACCTTATATGACATTAAAAACATGTTTTAAAATTTGACTTTTAAAACACTAAAACTATTTAACATTTAAAGCATAAGCACACAAACCTGTATGCACACAAACCTGTATTCCTGAGACTGTGAAGTATGGGATTTCAAATTTGACAGTGATGGGAGGTTTGCCCTCCATCTCATCGTTCTCCACGCTGGGCAGACCAAAGTGAGCCCTCATTAGAAACTCTTTACCTCCCTAAATAGATGGAAAGACAAATGGATTATACAAACACACAGAGATAAACAGAGGGTAGCAAAGAAAGTTAAATGCAAAGTACATTTACATCTTTCATCAACTAGAATAGTCATTAAAGAAAGAAATGTAATTTGAATTTAATGTTGTTTGCATATAACATATTGAGTCGTGAGGTTCTTACAGGGAAAGACTTGATGGTCCAGACCACCATGTTCTTCTCAGGCACATATTTAGCATGGCCTGTGCTGGTTTTGAACTTGGGTGAGTCGGCATCGCTGGGGACAGGGACCCTCACCTCCACATTATTTGCCACAGACTGTTTTTTAAATTGTCCCTTTGCCTAAAAATACAACACAGGACAACTTGCATTAGCCTCCATGTGGCTCAGTTCAGGGTTGCAACCACAACAGGAATACTTTTTGCTGATTTCATTGTGATTTTCTTGCTTTAACAGTTTTTGACAAAGCATGCATCACCAGTGACACAATATGTTTGATTTTGTTGCCTTTGTAGTTAAAAATACATAAAATTCAGTACCTTAACCATGATCTCCACACGACTGTGAGAGAATTTCTCTATGACTGATTCAATCCATATGAGGGGTTTCACCTGTAAGAGATGATGGATAAAATTGTTTTCAACATGAAAACGATTGAACAATCAAAACAACGTGAACATACTTTCTCGGGTTACATATGCATATGATTCTGCTATTTATAACAGGTCGAATGTGACACTACTGTATGTTGGACCATCAGTGATATTCTGACTCTCTACATTCAATACATGTATTTACATTTCTTTGGTTTAAAGCCTCCATCAAATGCAATATATAAGGCATAAATATATAAATAGCAGAAACTAAATACATAGAACTTTCACTGTATTATAAGTTTACATATGGTTTGTACTCACTTGTTTGTAAATGCACACTATGTGTACAGACGGTTTTATTGACTTTTCCTTTTTTTTCCCCTATTGATGAAATTATCTTTAAAAATGTGTTTATATTTTATCTTATGTCTCTTTATTTCTTCAACTTTTCATTGAGGGCCCCTTCTATACATTTCTTGCAATAGCAAAATGAAAACATAAATCATTTGGTCATTCTTTATGTCGAGTTATTGAGACATTTGAACATTTTTGGGAGAGATACAGTTCTCTTGTTTTGTCTCTCGTTGTTCAAATCTTCATAGAAATTATTGTTGACATATTTCGTCAAAGGTTTGTTTCTAATGTGTACTGTTTGTATTGAGCTCAGGTGTACCTTTTACTGACGTCACTGAGTGTAGTGTACGTATATTTAAAGCTGCATCTGACACTTGTGTTTAACTTGCCTTGAACAAGATTAAGTGTTCTTGAAACGACTGTGATATAATTAAATAATTGGAGCTTAGTGTGTCATGACCAGCACCTAATTTTGGTTGCATTCACCAGACAACTCGTACTTTGACTTGACATAAATATGGCACATGTGATAAGTTTCATATATAAACTATTTAGTATTTGTAGCAGGTACTGAATGGGACTAACATGAGTGTTGATGCGGTAGGACATGAGTTCAGACTCCCCGTCTGGAGGGATGAAGGAGATTGTTCGGTCACTCTCAAAGCGTGAGAGACGTACGCACTGGTGGAACTTCACATCTTCCATCACCACTGTCTTCCCCTTGTCACCTGAACAGAAAACAACATGATCAGCTGCAGTTTCTTGTCACTAAAACAGACAGATTCACTGCATATCCAGCTGGATAACTGGAGCAACGATAGATACGGATGGAAAGAGACTGCATGCGTACGTCCAGTGAGAGCAAAAAGCACTCGATCGTTGAGGCCGAGCCGCAGCTCAGGCATCCCAGACAACATAGTCTTCAACTTGATGCTGCCCACAATGTCGCTGCTCATCACACTGCCGTTGGCGTTCACCTGAACAAACCATACAGAGAGGCGAATAAATCAGTCAACTAAATCAAACATTAAGCAGAGAAAAAAGCCCACAATATATCACAAATATAGTGAGCAGAAAGCATTAAATCACTTTATTACATACATTACTACTATAACTTGTTAGTTAAAAAGCAGCGAGTGTTACAATGTTACAGTACTTATTAATACACTAATATACTGAATACCATACTACCATATTTACTTGCTTTACAAAAAAATCTCACAAATGCAAATTTACATGCAATAATGACAGATTTTAGAATAAATTCAGGAATTTGGTGACTCCCAAATTGCACCGTATATTCTAATTTCTATATCAAATACACAAATCCCACCGTACCAGTACATTGATGGACTCAATGACATCAATAAAGACCTCGTTCTTCTTGTATTTGATACCCTCAGACCTCCAGGAGACGGCGTTGGTGACGGTGGTCGGCACCTTGCTCTTTGCCACCTCAAGCTTGGCACCTTCCTGAGTAATGTATCTGCAAGAGAGGGCATGATATGAAGTGACCTCCTGTGATGCAACATCGCATATATATATATATATATATATATATATATATATATATATACTGTAGATACTCTATGTGCGTCTATGTGTGTCTCACTCTTGCAGGATCTTGCTGTCAGTAGTCTGAGGGAATCCAAAATCCATCAGCTCATCCAGCAGCTCGTAGACAACCACAAAATTATCCTGAATACTCTCCTCCTCCAGCTCTTTGAAGTACTCTGTGAACACCTGCACGATACGCACAACAGACATCAGCTTTATCAGAGGCGGCTGGGAGTAACTGCCAGTTTTCACTTTGGATTATCTGTATCTTTAAAAAGCCATCTTCCACTCTGTCTTTCCTTGGAAACCGCATGTGTGATACTCACTCACCTCGACAAGTTTGTAGAGAAATGAGTAAACAAGGCAGGCATTGGAGTTCTTGTTTGTTGTGGCCACCACTGTACAGAGATCAGGTTAAGGAGTATTGTACACTGTTAAGATCACTATTATTGTTCACTTCAGTACATTTTTACCTTATATTGATCTTAGAGGATTCATCTCTGAGCTTATTACTCCTCTGTGTACATCATGACTTTGGCCTCTCATTAATAAGTGTGTGACAGCGACATCCAGGACAAGGATACGGTACAGGTTGGTGTGTTTGATCCACATGAAGTGAACATTGCCATGTGACATTACAGGGCAGAGAAGGCCTTCCTCTTCATGTTGCATGAGTAAAGGCATGAAGTGGTCGATCTCCGCCATGTCCACATCGCCTTTGTAGTTCCGACATATCAACACCTGAGCAGGGAAAATAACGTCACATGGTTATCAGACAAGTGCGTGTTCAACAAAATATGGTAGTTACTGGTTACAGAAGAGAATACAACCTTTAGAGTACAGTTTTATAATCATTAGTGGTGTGTAAAATGAAAATCAAGTGACTAAAACTAACAGAAACTAGAAATACTGCCTCACAGTTGTACGCCTCCGCCAACCAGCCAAGTTGCAGTTTACATCCGTGTCTGTCCAGACTCTTAATATTTGTAGTGAAGACTTTGATGGAATTTAATTAAAGGTATTAAGTGTATTTTCCTTATATGTGTTCACATGTTTGACCAATAAAGCTGATTCTGATAGACAGTAGACAAAGCTTCAGATACGGATGTTTCTGCAAAACATGGATGCTTCACACACATCTTCAACCCGGCAGCACAGAAGATCTTTACAGTCACCACAGTTTCAAAGTGGGAACCCAAGATTAGTGTCACCAATTCAGTATCTGACCAAATGTTAAATATGGTCCCAGTCTCCCCTTCTGTTCCTGAGTTATGGTGTTGAATAATGACCAGAGGAGTGTTTTTGCAGAGCCTTTTGGATATAAAATGTCATCACTTCATTATTTTATTCTATTAGACATTTGAGTGAAACTTTGTCATAATTATGGCCAAAAACATGTTTTGTGAGGTCACAGTGACCTTTGAATTTCACCACCAAAATCTAATCAGTTCATCCTTGAGTCCAAGTGGATGTTTGTGCCAAAGTCAAAGAAATTCCCTCAAGGCGCTCCCGAGATATCATGTTCACAAGAACGAGAAGGACGAACTACCTGAAAACATAACGACTCCAGCCACCGCTGCCGCTGGCGTGGAGACAGAAAAATGACCAGTATCCCAAACTTTTGTAATCAAAAATGTGCTAAATTTAGAATTAACATTTGCCACAATAAATTATCCAACAAAATTGTTTATTACAAAAAAAAGTAGCTTGCAGTTGTTTCTTCATTACCGTCATTGTCAATCACAATATAAACTGCTGCAGGGCTGCAGCTAATAATTAACTGCCCATTATTTTCCCAAGTTGGTCTATAAAAACAAGTTTCCAGAGCCAAATGTTACATCCAAATGTCAGCTCTTGTTTTTCCAACCAACACCACAAAACCCTGAAGATATTTCATGATATACTGTCATGAAAGACTCAGCAAACCAGCAAATATTCACATTTGGGGAGCTGGAAGAATTTAGCCAATTATCAAAATTGTTCCTGATTAATTTTCTGACAACTGTCTGATGAATTAATTGACTAATACTCTTTTAGTTCTACACTGATGGTGAATCTAGGTTAAAGAAATGATCTCTCACCAATTTCATTACCAAAAATCTTCATAAAATACAAAAAAGTAGATTTATAAAGAGAAGCAGGTGAGCTACTGAGAGGTTTTGATACAATTGATGTGAATATTTCAGAAGGGGCTGCAACAAAATTTTGGGAAAATTAAATTCAGTAAGCTTAACATTAATGCCACCATGCTGCTGTCCTTGTGATTTACTCTAATAGTAATTACATAACTAAGAAGGGAACAGTGATCCTTGCCAGTCCTGTGACAAACTCCTGGAAGTCTGGATACCTTTTCTACTTTAAGAGCAATGACGTACTTTGCTGAAACTGAAAGATAAAATGTTTAAGATAAGAGAGATGCAAACAGGTCAAACCTGACACCTGCTCAAGATGCAACAACATCAGGTTATAACCCACTTCCTGTTTTAATAGCAGCATTTTGCTTACATTAGGTCAAATGAAAAGGGCACATGATGTGTTCCTGTACAGATCACACACAGGACATCTGAAACCATGTGGACTTCCACTGCTGTTCCTCTGCAGCATTCACCTGTGTGTCAGGTTACATTATGAGTTTGTCAGCTACAAGATAAAATGCTATGACTGAAGGCTACAGGTGTACAGGTGCTGCGACAGAATCGGTCACTTTCACTGTTTGGTGACATGTAGTTATTAGAGGCTGCAGCCTGTATCTCCAATGACAGACATGTATCCGGAAGTGAAGGGGAAAAGGCCAATGAATGAGTCTGTCGCAAGCTCTTCATTAATTTTTAACGACGCAAAAGCTATTAATGTTTAACAGTTAAAGCAACAGTTAAAAACTTCACATGAACGGTGTAAAGGAGGAATAGTTTGGGGTTTTTTTGCGGTTTGATAACCTGTCGCTGAAATAAAAGTCGTGTAAAGCCACATAAATAGTGACCGGTGTTGTGCAGTAGTAGTGATCCTACCTTCCCCTTCAGATCCAGCACAAATATAGCGGAGGCAGACATTGTGTTTGTGTCCACAGGACCAATAAAGCACTTTGACACAGAACACAAAGTAAACTCAGCTTAAAGTTGAACTCTTGAAGTCTTCACTGCTTTCAATTTCGCTCCGCCATCCAAACCGAAGACATTGATCAGCTTAAGGTGATCATGGACTCCACCGTTTCTTTTTCCTGAAGGTGTCGTGACGTCATCGCATCCAGGTGAAACATTTACCAGTGTCGGCTTCACCTGAACAAAGAGGAGGAGGAAGGTGTGCTGCTCAGTTTGTCCACTAGAGAGCGACACAGACACACAAATCAAACCCATTGACTGCATATAAATATATAAAGAGTACATAAATATACTGTAGGCCTATATAATAATTATAGACAGTCAGTGATCAAAGCAGGGAGAAACTGAGCTGACTGCATGACCTTTGGATCATGTTGATGTTGTTGGTCAGTCTTTGGTTTGTACAGAGTTTATCTTGCTTTTTCTCTTAAATGTGAACATGTTTGGTTTCTTCTGACCACAGCAATATTATCATAAATGTACTGTGTGTAACAGCTAACCTTTTACAGTGTGAACAAAAAAGCTGGTAAAACATATAGTATCTAGTAAAAACTGTGTCCTTTTGATCAAATCTGTGTAAACAACCCCTGGCCTTACTTTACAACTTCCAGGAAGAGACTGTGGGCCGGTGACTCTCCTGTGACGTAAAATGTGTTTATTTTATCTGTAAGATAAATATTGTGCACCTTTTCACTGTCAACATAGCTGCCCCAGATTACTTGACATCTGAATTTATGACCCACTAGCTTATAATAATGTAGTACAAGTAAATGTTTGAAATGATGGCTGTCATGAATCCTGTCAAAGGCCTTGTAAACCTATCTGTCAGCTGTAAGTGTCCTTGAGTGTCCCTGGTGGCCTTGGCTTACAGCATCACACCTCAGTATCTAATGGAAATGTTTTTGCAGTTTTCCATTGAAATGACACTCAAAAGTAAGTACATTTGCTCTGATGTAGAATACCTTACAAGGTACATAATAGACCATCATGAGAGCAGATGCGTAGCTCTTCATCCACCAGGAAGGTAAAAAGAAATTTCAGATAATTTAGGATACAAATTTGTATCAGTTCAGACTGAGCTAAAGGTGCAGTTAGCAAAGTCAGTAAAAGTAGCACACTGATTGAGCTATCTGGTGTGGCACAGAGCAAAAAAAAAAAACAGCAAGGACCAGAGTTTAATCCCCTGGTGTGGTGCTTCATGCTTGACTCCATCATACACAATGGCAGTGTTGACAGTGGGAGTTAGCAGCAACAAAGACTACACAACACATGTAACGAGTCGCTCTGAATAGCAGAAAACATTTAAAAAATGGAGCAATATTCTCCAAAGATTATAACATTGTTTAAAGCCAAACATGCATTCCTGTTTAAGGGGTGAGTGGTGTGTTGAATAAATACAAGAATGTAGTTTGTGTTTATGGACATTACATTGTTCAGTGAAAATATATAAATATATAAAATATATCTTTTGACTTGACCTGATGCTCTACCTTACTTTGAATGAGTATGAAGTGTGAGAATACAGTGAAGTGCTTGGTGGAGGATTTGTTGACTGTTTCTGTTAAAAGTGCTTTTTTTGTATGTATTCTGGTTTGATAACATTTACATTTACACTAACTGAAATAAAGCTTGATGATGTTGAAAGTTAGATTTTGGTCACTTGAAGTTCATAATTGTACTTCTGAAGGTAAAATTAGTAGAGAAATGTACTTGTAAAGGGTTGTAAAGTCACTTCTGCTCTGCCTGTATGTGAGAGTTTGACCTGTAGCCTCTGGCCTCTGCAGGGTTGCAGAAATACTGATCACATGCTTTGGAAACTTCTTAAGCCATAAATCGTGCTCTACAAAGATCTCCATGTATTAACAGCCCCCCCCCCCCGCCCTCATGCCCCAGATCCCAGCCTCCGTCCATACTCCTGTGTCTGCTTCTTATCAGCCATGTGTAGGAAGGCAGTGACTAAGAATAACAAACTGCCATAACAGAGGAGTGTGAATGTGTGCCTTTGAGGTACAGATGGAGATCAGCGTTTTCCAATATCCCACTCCTTTTGTCCATATAGGTTTGGTTCTTCTTATCTGGTCACTGTTTATCTACTAATACATGACCAATAAATGAGTTATAAAGGAGATATCAACACCTTTAACATACTGTTTTCAAAGATATGAGCTAAAGCAAGTCACTATTCACACACTGAGTCTCTTTATTTCCAGTCAAGGCTAGCATCTACAAATATTTGGGTTTCAAATGTCGACCCCGCAGCCCAAATCAATCTGAGGCTACAGGAAGCATTTTTTTCCTTTAATGTAAGCACCCTAGTTAGGCCCTTCAGCTTGGACTACATGTATCATGTGTTTGACTCTCCTAACTGATTCACGTGATCTGGATTATACATGAGAGGAGAAATACAGACACAGCAGCCTCCCCCTACAGTGGCTGCAATCCAACACAAGCATATGGAAACGCTTCATAGTCAGACAAGATGAGAAAAAAGACGTTTCGTTATTTTTTCCTCCTGCAGATCCAACTGAATTGCACTGCATTTGACCTAAAGTTGGAGTTCCCCGCTACTATTTCTTTATTGTGAAAGTTTGAATATATTATATTATTTATTCATGTGTCTGTTTGGGGATTTAATTCTCCAGTTCCAGCTTTTCAAACTTGCTGCTTTTCTCATCATCGTCATCATACATGATAGAAAACTTAATATCTATAAACTCAATGTACCAATATCTTTGGACTGTTTGTAAGATAAAACAAGGAATTTGATGGTACAAACTCAGACTTTGTGAAACAATGATGGGCATTTAACAATTTTCTTCAAATAATCAAGTAATCAAAAAAATATTTAAAACAATCATTGGTTGCAGCCCTAAAAAGGCAGAAAGGGTAGCTAATAGCTCGAGATGGTCCACTTTAATCCAGTAGAAATATCACACCTTTAAAAAGGGAGATCCAGAGGATAATTCTTTCAGGCACCCAGAATTTCTAGTTATGGCCACCGTAATAACAATGAGCATCTACAGCAGCCCTTCATCATCGTTCTAACCCAGTAAAATGGTTCATTAGGCTGAAGGACGTCCAGAGAGGCTCCCCTCCAAGAGTATATTTCAACACAAGTCCTGCATGAGATGACTAAAGACTTACATTTCCACTGATCTTAAAGGACAGGTTCCCAATGTTTCAAGTCAGGCACCCATATGAACATTGAAACAGGTTTTACTCGCTGTAATCATTCCTCTTGATCATACAGACTATTAGAAGATCCTCTCCAAATGTACATACCATAAAAGTGATGAGGGACAAAACCCACAGTCCTCCTTTTGAGCAAAAATGTATTTAAAAGTTTAGGAATTGGTCACTTATATTTAAAGTGCATTATGAAGGGATCTCCTGATGGTCGGTATGAACAGGAGGAATGACTACAGCAAGAAAAACATGTGTCAGTGTTTGTTTGGGCACCTGATTATTGTTTTAAGACAGACTTGAAAAATTAGGAACCTATCTTTCAATGAGTCAGGCTCAAAAAAATCAGTGCAATGGAAAAACCGAGTAATCTACTGCATCTCTTCACATATCAGTCAAACCAGTGAAACGGATGACGTTCAGCGAGCTTGGAGGAGGTGAACTGGGTTTCTTAAAACAATCTCAGGACAACGATCATCTCAAATCCGCCATAGAACAATATTTTGGTGTGATGGGAAAGACAGAGATGAACTGTATTCTAGCGGCTTCCCTGGTTTGTCATTGGCTCATCAATCAAGGACTCCACTGTTCAAAGTGAAAACATACTGTCAGGGTCAGAGGAGTCGAGCTCAGCGTGGAGGATCAGAGCGAAAGAGATATTAGTGAGACTTCCTGTGATACGTGCCATGATGAACGCTGTTACTGCTAGTTTTGGAATCGATGCAGGACGCCTTACAGAGACGCTTGTGACTTTCACTACGTTCCACCGATACAGTAGATTCTCCTCAGTTTACAAAAGTGTATTGAGAATAAGCATCTTTCTTTTTTTTTCAGTACAAGTAATTTGCCTCAACACTGGTGTCAGTTGCATCCTCCTGCGTCCTGCATCTTGTTTGGTCCTCAGGTTGTCAGGCAGGGACCAAACAGGCTATTGTTGTTACTTAATCATCAAGACAGTTGGTGCCCTGTTTGGTAACTTGACAGGGGAATCTATCCTCCATCCACCCCTTCCTCCTGCCCCTCCTCCTTTCACTGTCAATTTTCGAGGATACTCCCCTTTGCTTACGATTCAGTGGTGTGAGCTGCCTGCCGGCCAATAGGGAGACAGCGATGATATGTAAATAGTGAGGTGAGTAAAAGATAGGGATGACAGACAACATTGCAGAGAGCAGGTGTCATTTGTCACCTGAGCCTCAGGTGTCTCTGCTTATATTACCTCATGGACCTATTAGCACACATTGGTACTCAGGCTAATTTATATGAATAGCAAAGTGTCAACAGTGATGCTGCTTGCGATGGAAAGATAAGATTTCCACTTCTGTGTGCACTTTAGATGCAATTAGCTCCCTTAGTGGCTGAAATGACCTTATCATCAAATGTCAAGTAAAGTGAAGTAAAGTGGATGCACAGAACTAGATCATCATCATCAGATGTGATACTGCTGGGTGTGGAGTCCTTCACACTGGAATGTGGATCTCGGTTCCTGACAGACAACATAGCAAAGCTTCTCAGGGACTCGAGAGGATGGTGGTGCTGCGTGTTCTTGAACACGGCCCGTCTGTGATGTCAAACATAGATACACACAGTCTTTTTAAGTTGACACATTCGAAACGCCGTCGCCTCTGGCATGAAAAACCTGCTCCGCCAGTCTCTGTCCTCACCCAGGCATGATTTATATCCTGGTTTTTATTATTATTATTACTCACCAATTCCTCATAATGAAACTGTGCATAAGCATGAATTATGGCAGCGGTTTATTAGTGAGAGGATGATGGCTGTTTGCTTTTATGGGTGGGTCAGGCCATCTCAGATTATTCAAACAGCACGGCCTTTTTGGCCTTAGATGATTTGATGTCCCTCTTTTTTATATAATGGGTTATGTGTCTACATGTTAAAACAACACATTTTTTGTTGGATTTCACATGATCTCATGAGGAAAACATGATGACAGAAAAACAGAAATATAATGGAAATTGTTCATATCATCTTTAGTTGTTTAAATTACATGACTAGAATAAAAATGTCTTTGTAGCAAAAACTTTCCCCTTTGATCTGCAGAAAAAAATGTTGATATTCTGAGTAATTCCTAATGAAAAAGTATATTATATATAAAGCATTCATTATTTTCTGCTGTAAGTGAACCAAATAGCTGTCTCTGCACCTCATAATAAATGAAAAAGAGTGGAAGTTTATTCATTTGGATATCATCTAAAATTCATGGCACTGTGAATTCTACTAAATGTTGTATTCAAACAAAACTAACAGGTGAGACCAGCGGATGATTCAAATGATGGGATATATGTTTGTTTAAGTTGACGGAGGTACAAGAGCAAAGACAGACAGGAAGGACAAGAGTCCGATGGCAATTTGTTTCAGCACTCATACACTCTGTGTGCATGTTGTGTTGTAGACGGAGAGTGATGGTAACGTTTCCAGGCAACATACAAGATTGTATTATACCCATTGCACCCAGTTTAAGAATAATTAGTTTTGTCGGGGGAGAGCTTTAGAAAACATCTTGTGCTTGGCTCTCATGTTCTATCAAAATCTAATTACCAGGCTTGAATTGGATGAGACAGTGTCTTTTCTCATATGTCCCAGTTTATCTCAGTCAAGATACAACATTGACTGGGTGTAAAACTGATCCACATTAATAAGAAAAAGTTGTAAACCTATTTTTTTTATTTAAAAAAAGACCAAAACAACCAAAAATGAACAATGTGCATTAACAAACAGGCTGCTGTGCGTCAGTCCTACAGATGTGTACATACATTCCTTTGTGGCGGAGAACATCGTACTTTGCACATTACAGTATGTGCCTTAATGTTACAATAAAAACAAAACATCATACTAATAAAAAGGCAAAGAAGCAAAATAAATTATGTAAATTAGCACTGAAAAGGAAACAAAAATCGGTGTGAAGAACAAAGAGACTTTCTTCAGCGCTTCTCTGTAACATGAAGCACACTGTTGACTCAGACAGGATGTCTGTCGTACACACAGAGCTGAGCAGGTGTTCAAAGGTTTGATTGAACATGTTAAATAACAGCTGTACAATGTAAAGGTTAGACTGGCCTGGCTGGAACAAAAACAATTCAACGTGGTTGGTGCCGATATATAGTATCACTGTATTTACAGCCAGATGTCAACAATCTTAAAACCTCTTGTATATTTCCATAAATAAATTAAAGAATCTCTTATATATTTACAATATTTCTTGATTAAAATTTACAGTTGTAAAAAGGCAACACCAAAGTGAACTTAAGAGTGTTTTACAAAATATGTACACAGACTATTTACAGTGTTATGATAAGCAATCACTTACAATCACTTTTTACTTCTTTGTTCATTTACAAATGAACATATTCTTCATTTTGGTTAACTTCAGAAAATTCAGCAGCTTTTCTATTCACAATGTAAACCATCTGTGACTTCCATACTCTGAAACCTTATTTATAGATAGGTCACAAAAGGGGAAAAAAATGATGGTAGTGATTAACATGTGACTTAAGTTTGAGCCAAACTATAATGTATGATAATAGTGAAAAAAAATGCCTCTGATATGAGAGCCAACAAAACTCTATACCCAAGAGAAGAGAAAAGCCACAGAGTAATTATGAAGGCCATCCCGCTGAGGGCTAAAGCACTATCTGGCATTAAATACCACAGAAACTGGTTTGGAAGGTCAGTAAGGCATGTTTGTACACCCGAAAAACTTAACTAAACTACCAGTATGTGGGTGGAAGGCACAGATCAGGCTTTTCAAGTTTAACTTGCAAATGAGACTTGTTACATTTCTTTAGGTAATGACAAAGTAAGAAAGCATCTGCATCTTTCAAAATGACAGAATGCTGAGATAGACAATTTTCAGGTTCAGCTTCAAAAGAATCAAAGCTCTGGGATTAAGAACGTCATCTTCTGAAACCATTTTGTGGCTTCCTGCAGTTATGCTCTACTATGTCTTCATTTCTATTTCTTTTTTTTTTCAGTTCTCCCTTTAGACTTGGACGGCACACTGCTGAGGTCAGAAACATAAGCCACAAAATGAGGTCACCAGGGAGGTAAGGGGCTGTTATAAGCAGCAGCAGTAGAAAAAAATGGCTTTTGTTGCTTCACCTTTACATCAGAGAAAAAAAATCACTTCAAATAAAACTAACGCCTTCTTCATCTTTGGGTCATGCGACATCCACGTCATCCATGCTCAGCATTTGCCTCTGCAAAAAAAAACAACATAACATTGAATGAGCAAACTACATACTTATGGTGCATTTTAAGGAAGAATATTCAATAATAATAATAATAAGTGACTTGGCATCAAAGTGAAGATACCTGAGGGTAAACGTAGCCGTCAGAGCTGTTCCTGCAGATGTGCACCTCATCCTCAGTGGTTTTCTGATACACGGGGTTGTCAAAGTGGATGGTGTTGGTGTTCTTCAGACGCCAGTGTCTCCACAGCAGCACTGCTCCAAACACCAGCAGGGACATGACCACTACAAGGAAGGAGTGAAACAGCCATTTGAATTACAAAGTGTGAGTGAATGGGGCAGGCTGAGGTGTTTAACAGATGCATAGAGTGAAGCTGCAAATGTGGAACTTACTTATCGGCAGCACGATGTAGAGAGCGATAGAGTGGGACGACTCGGCTTCTGCGGGCATGGCTGCGTACCTGTTGTTAGCTGAAAAAGCAGAGAGTAAAATGTTTATGTTATATTTCTTTGATATTCAAAGACATTTTGGGAAATACACTTATTCACTGTCTTTCTGAGAGATAGATGAGAATATCGATACCACTCACGCCTGTCTACGATAAACATGAAGCTACAACCAGTAAACAGTTAGCTTAGCTTAGCAACTAGCTGAGACACTGCACCCGGCCAAGAAATAGTCCAGCACATAGTGAAGCCATAAAACCACAATGTGTCTTTTTTACACTATGATTTTTATTCTATTTGTGCTAATTAGTGGGCTTTAGAGGTGCTGGGAGGCCAGGCTAGTTTTTTACCCTTGTTTCAAGACTTAACACTAAAATAAGATAACTAGCTACAAATATGAGAGTAGTATAGAGCTCATTATAAGCAGGTAACCATAGCAACAATACTTTATCAGTTAACTCACATCTGATAAAACTAAGAAAATTATGTGTTAGCTGATTACAAACAATCTTTACTGAAAGTCAACAATCGTGCAAGTGACCCTGCGAGGCTGCACTTACAGCAGCACAGCAGAGCTTTGAGCTAAATGCTAATGTCCACATGCTAACATGCTCTGAGAGACAATGCTAACATGATGACTGGGTAAAATGTTAATTATGCTCACCATCTTAATTAGCACTAAACCCAAAGAAAGAAAAACGAAGCTGATGGGAATGTCATTTGCATGTATTTAGTCACAAATTTTGTGTATTCATTCATTTATTTTCTTCATGCATTTTTTTACGCTACGGACCCCCATGAACTGTGTCTTTTGAAGTTTTAATTGAATTGAAAATATTGTACAAATTGAAATTTTAACCCACTAGATGAAAAGTTAAGGGTTCACCAAAGATATCACAGTTAATTCTGTTGGTAATGACTTAGCGTAGTAGCTAGGGTGGCTAAAAACATTTTAAACCCAGCTTCCATTTTTTCCATTGTTAAGAGGTGTCTCAGGTAAATTTTCAAACAACTATTCTCTGTTGCAGATAGATTTTGATTACTTCATTAGTATATTGTGTTGATAAAACTGATTCTTTGCTGCTTCCTGTACCTTGACCAGTAGCAGCAGGTTCTTGCGTGCTCTGCGTGGAGGAGACTTTTGGCTCCTGGGGCAAAATAGCTGAGGTAGTTGTGGGCCTTTTGGTAGCTCTGGTGGTGGTGGTGGTTGTAGTTGCAGTAGTTGTCGTCGTAGTGGTAGGCTGACTGGGTGTGGTAGGCTTGTTGGGAGCCTTTGGCGGGAGGGTTGTACCAGTTTTGTTTTTAGCAGGAGGGGCAACTGGGCCTGCCAGGAAAGTAAAAATGAGGGTTACCATCATGATTCTGTGTTAAATTTCAGTTCATTTGTAGTGTCAAGTGCAGGGGACACCTACTTGTCACACATTTCCTCATGTCAGGTCCCATGGTCATGTGGTCAGGACAGGCACAAGTGTATTTAGGAGAGTGCTGGTTGATCAGAGGGGCAGGGAGGCACATAAACTCACAACCTCCATTCATACTGTTGCTCTTACTGCACCAGTTCGTACCTACAAGAGAGAAAGATGCGTATAATAAAAGAGAAAGGATTAGAAAATGTGATATGGCCTCTATAGTTTGTTAGTTGATAGTTCTTGATTTTAGCGGCGTTGCTCTACCGATTGGTTGCTTGAGGTTGTGGTACAGTACGATGTCCTCTGGCTGGTCCAGGTCCGCTGCCAGCTCGGTGATGTCCTTTCCAGTCAGACGGTTGGCGGCGAAGACAGCACTGTTGCTTATGTCCGTCCAAAACACTTTCTCCTGT
Source organism: Thunnus thynnus (assembly GCF_963924715.1). NCBI lineage: Eukaryota > Metazoa > Chordata > Actinopteri > Scombriformes > Scombridae > Thunnus > Thunnus thynnus. The sequence continues at coordinate 1,270,860 of NC_089519.1, read as the reverse complement.
TTAAAAGGGAAACAATACAATTCAACAACATTAAATCATTTCCTCAACTACTAATGAATTAATCATAAAGTCTCATTAAGAAGTAGCACTACTGATCCAAATATATAGGGAATAAAGTGCACCCTCAGCAGTTAAAGCTCTTTCTTTATACTTTAGAACATTTTAGCTGGATAATGCTCACAATGCACATTTTTGTGATAACATCTCCTTTAATAACCTTTATTGACATTTTTTCATCAAGGGAAAAGCCGACTATATAACTTCATAACTAACCTCAAAGACAGCCAGAGACATGGGGTGGGAAAGCTTTTCCTCACTGAAAATGAGAGTATGTCTTGTGCCTCCATTCACGTCAATACTGGAGAGAGTGTGCATCTTGGAGTCCACCCAGTACAGACGCTGGTTGACCATGTCTGTCCAGACACAGGACGAAACATATGAGGATTTAACATGTTGTTAAAGCTGTATGTATTATACAGATTGAACTGCTGTCATTTAATGTGTTCATTGCGCTCTGCTTACCGAGGGTGATGCCACTGGGCCACACAATGTTGTCTGTTACCAAGGCAACGCGGTCAGCTCCATTCAAACCGCTCTTCTCGATCTTAGCCTCCTCGCCCCAGTCTGTCCAGTACATGAAGCTGAAGAGGAAACATGAAAATACATGAAAACTGGAATCATGATCCCAAACACAATCTGTCAAAAGATGCAGTTGAACTTTTAAACTTTTACAAGTCATTTAAAACACAACTTTAACCTGACTCACTTTTTTACTGGGTCCACTGCGATGGCTCTCGGCTTCTCCAGGTTTTCTGTGATGAGGGTCTTCCTCTTACCGCCATCTGTCGTTGCCACAGAGATGGTCTTCAAAACACTGTCAGTCCAGTAGATGTTGCCATGGATCCAGTCAACCGCAATACCCTCCGGGGCCTCAATCCTGCTGCCAACTACTACAGTATGGTGAGAGGAGTTATGAGCCACGTCTATCTTGGAGCTGTCGGGAGGAAGAGGAGGGTGGAGAGTTTTACTTTAGAGGCAGATATCATTTCATCCGCAGTCTGGCCTATATCACAGTCTCTCACTCACAAGGTAATCTTTATTAATCTTGACCGGCATCTAAACAATCACTGGTCTTTACCAGTTGGACGCGGCACGGAAACCTCATGATTCCACTTTATTCTCTGCTGAAGCACGTTTGACCAAACACTTAATTTGATAAAGTTTCTGAGTATTTCTAACCTGTAGATTTTCTTCAGGGAAAGGTCCGACCAGAAGATCATCTTGTTAGGCATGTCCATGTCCAGAGCTACCGCATTCTTCAGCTGGGGGATCAGACGGACATACTCGCTGCGGTCCACCGTCATCTTCCTCACCTCGTGCTTGTTTGTGAAGTACAGGGTGGGCACAGTGCCTGGAGGAGAAAGAAGAGAAGAGAAAAAGAGGAAATCGGTTAAGCAATTGTCAGATGAGACTTGTACTCTACTTTAAGGGGTAAATTTTGAGCAGGGATTACCTGATTCAGCTCTGCATGTCTTGGTCACAGGGTCGATCTCGTAACCCTTCTCACAAGCACACTTGTAGCTGCCCGGCAGGTTGATGCAGATCTGACTGCAAATGTCCGGCTCAGCACATTCATCAATGTCTGCAGGTGGAGGATCGGAAGGTCAATTGGAAAAATAGCAGTTGGGGAATTGGAAACGTTTCTCACAAAGTCATGTTTTAAAGCATTGTTTCTTGAAATAGATCCAAAGTTGGTTACTGACCTACTTCTATAATAGAGTGAGAGTAAATGTTTTATTTCTGTTTTTCATTGTTTTAACGTAAAGACGCTGCAAATGTCTGATTTCCTCCTCTCACCTCCACAGGTTTTCTTGTCCATCTTCAGGCTGTATCCAGCAGGGCAGGAACAGTTGTAGCCAACCTTCAGATCGTTGCAGTAATGGGAGCAGCCGCCATTTCTGGTCAAACACTCATTGTTGTCTGTGGGGACCAGATACACAGAGCTTTCAAGCAGTATTCATGACATCCACTTTCCTACTGGTGCTTCAAATTGTAGGTGGACTCATACAAACCACAAACTATTTAGGCCAGTCAGCCAGGGCTACATGGCTAGCTGTTTTATTTTCCAGGCTATGATGTGGTTTTTCTTTTTCCCAGAGCAGTTATGGGGCTAAAAGTATTCCCAAACTCTGATACACCTCCCTTTTTGCCAGTTTTTCTGAGCAGTTTTGCAGTACATTGTGGACACAAGAGTGGAAAAGACGCTGTCATAAAAATGTACAGGAAGGTTGTACTTACTGCACTCCTTGACAGGTTCATCTGACCAGTCATTGCAGTCTCTCTGATTGTTGCACACCTTCTCCATGCTGATACACTCCCCGCTGCGACACTTGAACATAGTAGGACCTTCACAAACATTTTCTATGGAGAAGAGCAAGAGAGTATAAATTTAACTGTAATCTAAAGGTATAAGACAACTGAGTGAAGTAGAGTGGATCTCTGTTAGAGTCACCTTTGTGGCAGCCAATCTCATCACTGAGATCCCTGCAGTCGTGCTTTTTGTCACACTGGAAGCTGCCGTGGATACAGGTACCATCATTACACTGGAACTCATCTGGGCGACAAGTAGCACGACCTAGAAGAAGAAGACAAATGGATGAAAACAGGATAAAGTGACAGTGAGAGAGAGAGAGAGAGCGAGAGGAAGAACGACATGATACAGAATGGAAAATCATCATGATCATGATCTATTGTGGTTCTCTTACATCAACACTGATGATACACAGTATGTGCAGGATGTTTTCTATGATCAAGCATGAATAGGCAACATTTGTTAGGCTCAGTTTTCTATTAAAGTGAACTCTCAGTATGAAGATTCATCAGTGGAAAATAGGAGATGCATAGAATAAGAAAAGCTAGCCAAGAAAGCCGACTCACTGCAGTTGACCTCGTCGGATCGATCCAGGCAGTCCATGCCTCCATCGCAGTGCCAGCTGCCGTGGATACACTCTCCATTTGCACACTGGAATTCATGGGCGCCGCAGGACGCCGCCTTCTTCTCCGGCTGATGTCCAGCACAGTTCTGCGGCCATTCGTCAGACCCGTCGGCACAGTCTTGGTCTCCGTCACAGCGCCAGAGAGCCGGCACGCACATGGAGTTGTTGCACTGGAAGGCACGAGAGCTGCAGGTGGGTTTGGGGCAGGAAGCCTCATCTGAGCCGTCTGAACAGTCATTGTCGCTGTCACAAACAAAGGTTCTGGATATACACTGGCCGTTGGCGCAACGAAACTCGTCAGTCCTGCATTGTTTGGCCGCTGCAGTGAGACAGTAGGTGGAGAAGAGAGGAGTTAATGTGATGATGAAGCTGGATCTACACTAACCAACAACAACACATCAGTGGAGTTATTGAGGTTCTCATAACCTTATGTTTATTTCTAAATACCATATTTACATTTATTAACTGTACATCAGGATTGTTTGTTGGTTTTGGCACGTTTCTTCATGCTGCTAACACTCCTATCTGCAGACACAAACCTTTCAAGGACAGTTTTATGTATTTAATTATTTATTGCAACTTCCTTTTTATTTTCATTTCTATACTACACATCTACTCTTGTGCTTCCTTATCCTGCTGTGACAGTTCATTTTACTCTGTGAGGGATCAATAAAGTTTATCTTGTCTTAACCTATCTTAAATTAAATGAATTCCTATAGGACACTATACTTCTGTAGGCAAAATCAGTGTCTTCCTCTACAAAGTTGGCTGGTTTTTATTTATTGAGTTTGTATTATTTGTGATGTTGTTCAAAGTGTGAAATACTTATACATAAAACTTACTGCAGTTTCTCTCATCAGCCCCATTGTTGCATTCAGCTTTGCCATCACAGTGCCAGCCTTTTGGTATACACTGGTTCATGGGAGGTCCACAGTTGAACTTTGTCGGCGGACAGGTTTTAACCGCTGAGGACAGAAAATAGAAGAATGACTCAAGTGATTTCATGTATTAACAGAGAGATAACACTGTGACAGTTAAGAGTTTACTGTGAACTGAATAATCACATCCTTCTGGAAACAGTAGTTTTATTAATGTGTGTCTGAAACTATTAATTTATTAATTAAGAAAACAATAGTCAGATGAATCCCACCCAAAAAAAACATAATCATTAGTTGCAGCCATATTCCCGTTTATTGCATTTGAATTTTATTTACAAATAGTCTTAGGCCCTAAGTGATAAAATAACTCACCACAGCTTGCAGGTAATTCATCTGTTCCATCACCACAATCGTCCGTCCCATCACAAATCCAGTTGCTGGTGATACACCTCCCGTTTCCACACTTAAACTGACTGGAGCTGCATGTGTATGCTGCATCTGCAAGTCATAAAAAAAGGAGAGTTCATCCAGGGTGACATGAGACTCGCTGCTGAGTTACATTAACACCACGAGCTCAATTGCTCAATTTAAAATGCTCGTGACCCCCTCGCAGTAACGTGAGCTTGAGTCAACACACAAAAAAAACAGATTTCCTTGTGAGGTTGATGTTTAACTGAAAATTACACACAGGACAAAAAATTACAATCAAATACAGATAACTGACAGTGTGAACGCCTCACCTTTTACTCTTTGCTGAACTCAGAGGAGATTAAGAATAACAACACTGTGTGTTTCCCTGAATCATGTCAGAACAAGAAATTAAGTTATAATACTTTTTATGTAAAGAATAAGAATAGAATAGACATCTTTATTGTGCACTCATATGGAAATTCATCTTTGGCTTCAAAGACATATATAGACTCAAGAACTACCTCTGCCGTGGGTTAGAATACATGAGATAAAGACAATAAATGATAGGTCCTGTAATGATGAACGGTTGGGATGGAGGACTAAATAAAGTATGTGGACATGGGAAGCCCTTTCTTCACACCATCAACAGTTGGTCAACCCTTCTTTCTTTCATTTCCCTAAAACACACCCATGAACACAAACAGAACTTCAAACAAATTAAAACAAAGAATGGGAGGGGAGGAAACAGATTTTTTTAAAAAGATATTAGATTCTCTACAAAAAGGTGATGATGCAACTTTGGTAGAAATTTCCACTCATCAGACAGAAAGACCCATAAATGACATGTTCTGTTTATGTACTTTAAATGTTGATCAAATGTAAAACTGTTCATCTTGTGCAGGTGTGTCCTCAGTAGTAGTAAATATTACTGTTACTGATGTGAAAAGACATCAAAATGTACCCCAAACACACATCTGTTACTGTGGTTTGACACAGTTCAGGTCAAACTATTCTCAGTTCTCAGTTTGTCATCTAAGTGGAAACAGCTTCACCGCTCGGCCTGAGGTTTAAACGTTTGACCTCTCATTGACCCTGGTTTATTTTAGGATTTTGCCCCGAGACAATCACACCTCAGTGAACATGCCGCTATAACAGAGAGGACATCAACATCAACCGACGCAGGCCGACCGTTCACACTCTTGAGCGAGTGCAGCGGCATCCTCCGTCACCTCTGCACCGCCGGTCTCTCCTGTGACCTGGAGGCCGGAGTAATGTCAGTCAGACTATCCCTTTAAGACAATAGCATGGGAGGAGTTGAACAATCACACCACCAGTTGCTGATTGGTCCCAGTGTGGCATTCCTCATTGCAGCATCATCACCACAGTGACCCACAGACAGAGGCGGAGACTCAAAACACAAGGAAGTCTGTCAGCTTGGTGGATGAGTGGAAGAGGTACAGTACAGGTCTGACCAGTTACAATTGAGTAATACTGAGTTTCAGATGCTTGTAAAATTAGGAAAGGATGCTTTCCCAATACTCTTACTCCCTCCTGCTTTCAAATGTCTGTTTTTTTTGTATCTGTTGAGGAAATTAAGTCGTTTTGAGGTTTTACTGATTAGAGGAAAAACATTTTTGGCTGTCTCTGAGTGGCTCTTCCTGCTTACCCCATACGCTCACACTTTCATGGAAACCACTTACACACACACAAATCTCCCCCACACATGACGGGCAAGCGAGGCGTGAAGCCAGCGAGGATTGCAAGAACAGAGTTTCCAAAGCAGAGTCCAGCTGTTCTTGGAGTGTAGATACGCGTTGACACATTTACAACAAAAATTTCAAGTATCTCTCTTCAACTCTCCCTCACTTTCCCTCTTTGCCAAACGTTCATTCATTCCGTTTGCAGGAGAAGAAGGAAAAGTAGGTCAAACGCTGACCCTTCCTGACCTCCAAACTCCTGACCTCGTCTCTGAGGGTGGAAACTGTAAAGTATACACGCCAATGTTTTCCTTTTCCATAGCTAATCTTCTCTGTAGCTTCCACAAATGGGTCATGAGCCTCCTGAGAATACTGTTCAGCAAGATGAAGTTTCCTGTACTTCTTTACTGTTAGACTTCTCCGTGGAGAGACGTGCAGGTTTAAGATGATTATTTATTCACTGCTCTGTCCTGAGCACCTATAAGTTGAATTTGGCCCCAAAAAGCCACCATTATGTTTCCTCTCATATCTAAAAACCTCAAATCTGTCAAGCACAGCAGACGTTCCTATTAAACATAATTTTAAGGTTTTTTAAAGGTTTTTGACATAATCCTGCTGCTGCATCTTAATTTAAACAGCAGAACAAACTACTGACATGTACACCTACAGAGAAACCTGTTTGAACTGTATCTCAGGCCTCTGCTATTTATACCTACAGTGGGGGCCCTGGCAACCAGCAGACTGCATGATCATAACACTACCATGTAAGGCCATTTGAATACTACCTCAAACAAACAACAGACTGTGAATGATTCACTTCAAAATGCGTGAAAAAGAATACTTGTTTGACAGCAGAGACTGGCCGGATGAATGGCAGATACTCTAAAGAGGTTAGACCAGCTGTCAGCACAACGCCGCACGGCAACAATCCTCCTTTGTGATCACATGTGACTTTGTTCACTAACAATGCGTTCCTGTCTTTTTATGGCGCATGCATGCAGTACGAACACATTAAAAACCTTCACAAAAAGGTGTGTTTATTGACTCAAACATACAGCCGGCAGTTAATAAATAACCAGGATGCATGTGCATCAAGAGGACCAACAGCACTCATTTCTGCTTTGGATCTGGGTTTGTATTGGCTCCGTCATCTGACTGTACTTTTATTGAGATGAATTATTTTATTGAGATGAATTCAGTGGACTTCTAGTAAATTAACACTGCTGTGTAGTCCAACATGCCAAGAAACGGTCTAACCATCTTAGTTAAAGACGTCGCGCCTAGAGAGTCAGATAAAGTTTTCAAATATGTAATGAAGGCATCATCTGCAGACATATCAAACTGCTGTACGTTTCCTATCTGTGGCTTTCACCTGATGTCAGTATCTTACCCCTGCAGCTACTCTGCTGATGCTGTGGTTAAATTCACTGAAGCATGCAGATGTGTAAGTGACAAAGGCCTCTCTAATTGTACAGTTGGAGGTATTTCTGAATGATTGATGGATGAAGCTCCACAGTGGGTGCATGTAAGACTCGTCTCAGACCTCCGTGAGTCATGGCAACTTCAAAGTTTAGTCTCCCGAGAAGAAAAAAGATCTGTGGCTTTTAGTGCTCTTCACTACAGTCCGTGGCTATGCCTCATTTCAAGAGTATGATAAATACAAAGGAATACATTAAACAAACCAGAGCCAGACATTCAAATACACACACACACACACAGAAAACACACGTGAATGCTGCCGCACACACACCAAGCAGATCTGATGACTGGAAGTGAGAGCCATTAACTGGAAAAAAAACTCAAGTTTTAATCCGAAAAGCTGTTGGAGGAGAGTTGAGATTATTGGAGGATTACTAGAGCAGCTGGCAGAATGGGGCTGAAGCCAGGTTAATTCTCAGCACATTGTTGGTCTTAAAGGGCGTTAGGTTCACTCCTTCAATCATGTTTCTTTTTGTTTGTTTGTTTTTTTGCCTGAAAATGTAGCTGAAGACTTTTCACTTTGTCTTTCTGTCCAGAAACTGAATGGTTTCCTATAGAGCTCCAGAGGAAAAAGGAAAATGTCTTACTGAGGCTAAAAATAAACATATTTATTAATATCTCTGAGAACCCAAATCAGCACGCATCATCAAACAGTTTAAAATGTTTTCTTTGGCTTTCTCTTGATTTTACACTTTGTATTTTATGGTTTGATCACTTCATTCTGCAAGTTTTTAGATTATTTTCTGTCCCTTTTAACTCCTTTACTTCTTCCCATAAAGCAGTTTGTGTTATTTCTGTTTCTAAAGGAGACATATAAATGAACTTTGCTTAATTGTCTTGATTTTTTGCTTCTGTGTGGAACATGCAGTGTTTTTATGAGTGTATGAAATATTCATTAATTAATTAATTTATTCCATATAGCTAAATAAAACCGTTGAAAGCTCTTGTGTGTGTGTGTCATTACTTTAATAGGAATAAATGGAACTGAGGAGGGTAAACAAACACAGCAGCAGCTTTGAATCTCATTTTCCTGCATCTCTTATCCTCCAGCATGCTGCAGGGCGGATGCAGAGACGCAGGAGTTTTTTAGCCGCACCCTGTGTCGTTGACAACCGCCTGTTTCTGCGTTTATTCCTCCCATCTGAAACTTGAAACCGGCCGGCGCCACCGGCGAAAGCGATTGGCTGTACGGCTGCATCTTAGAGCGAAACAAACCAATTAAGCTGCTGTGCGTAAATTCCATTCATGCCGAAATTGTACACCACACAGTGTTGTTATTACTGATATTATTGTAATTTATATTATTGGTTAATGTAGTTATCACAATTGTTGAATGTACACGAGAATTTAAAAGACTGAACCAAAATGTTTCACATCATGTTCAGCGCAGGAGCATCACGGAAAGATTTTCATTTGTAGCCGTGAAAACCGGAATAACACCATAAATGTGTAATTTCCATTCGCTGTGACGCGTAAATATTCATGCATTCACCTCTAACTTTATGTACAGCTGCAGTGACACTGCCCTGAAACTTCGAAACACTGGAGCATCCTTCTCTCTGCGTGTGGTAAGAAAGATACAAGCCAGGAAATGACATTTCTTACCTGCTTGAGGCGAACAGTGAATGAGCATCAGCAGACACCAACATGTTGACAGACCGGCGAGTCCCCTCCACATCCCAAACATTTCCTGTCCTCCTATTTGTGTCCTTATTTGACAGCAAAAGAAAAGTCAGCTGTGGACACAGGTTGTGGGAGAGTTCACACTGTTGTTGGATCTGTGCGTAAAAGGCTGCGGATCAGCAGAGTCACGCAGCGGCTGTGCGTAAAAGGAGAGTGCATGAAAAATATTATGAGGTTCGAGTCACATCCGACCATTTTCTATGAGGCTGACAGGAGGGCGGGGCTAAAGCAGTGGTGTGATGTTTGAAATTGTACGTGAGCCCCGCCGGGGGGAGGAGCCACAGTGGTGCTGTATCATTGAGATGGCGCACGCGTGTGTGTGGGTGTGTGTGTGTGTGTATCTCGTCCTTGCATCACCTCTCCATCCATCTATCTCTTCCGCCCAAACTGGTGTGTGTGTGTGTGTGTGTGTGTGTGTGTGTGTAAGAGGGAGGATGAATGGACGAAAGAGGACAATCTGACATTAACAAAGGAAGTTCACATCCTGCCAGACTTTTATTGGTGATGAAGCATTTCTCTGTAAGAAAAACCATCTTTTATGTTGCTGTCACAGATTAAATAAACTATCCAGCATCAAAGATAGTCAGGATCACTGTTCTGATCACATTTTAAACCAGAAAAGGGAGAAAAAAGAAAGCTTGTGTGCATATGAAACCACATGGGACCATGTGCTCACACATGGGGAGTCCTCTGTGGCACGTTGAACATATTATGGCTTTGTTTCCTTTAGAGATATGCTGGAGTCAGATATTTTCCAGCTGCCAAACTCACATACAGAGAAACTCCCAACACACATCATTTCTACAGTTTTTTAAACTCCTATGTGGAAATGTGGGGAATTTTTCTTCTGGTTTCCAGATTGCGTGTCCAGTGGACACATTCTTGACAGCTTTCCTAGACTCATCAATCGACAAAAAAAAAAACACTGGCAACTCCTTTAATAATGAATTATTAGTTTCTGTCCTTTGTTTAAGCAAAACCGTTTTAGTTGTCAAATGTGAGGATTTGTTGCCTGTTGTTGTCATACAGTATAATTACATTTCTCTGTGGATTTAAACTGTTGTAAAGACAAATCAAGGAATTTGGATCCATCACCTTTGGCTCTGGAATATTATTATGAGCATTTTTCACTATTTTGTGATATTTTATGGTGGGAAAAAATGCCAATTAATTAATTAATAACAAGTTGTGAACAAATAACGATCTACTAATCTACTGATCTGAATCTACTGATGCTGCATCATAATTGCTTTTAAGGAATCCTGATAGTTAAAAGTCAAACATAGACTAGATAGACTGTAGTACTGAGCTGAATCTGTACAAATGTAACACTGTAGGTTAATCTGTATCAGTCACCGTCAGGTCTGCTTCTCCTCAAGCGAACAGAACATTTGGCAAACAAAATATCACCGTCATTAATGATGCACAATGTGTCTGATGTTCTGGACTGTAATTTTAGTAGATCTGCAGTTTTCAGTGACTAGTATGACTCACTGGGAGTGTAAGTGCAATTTTAGTCCAAGATTGTGATATTTTCTCTGGGAGTGATATTAGCTGCTCTGAAAGGGTTTCTGATTGCAGAACCTCATTCTTTCCCCCACATTTCCTTCTTTATGCGTCATGAAACCTCCAAATAGTTTTTCATTCAGGGTTCAATGCAAACAACTGTGAAAATATTGGAAAATTAGTGAAGCTGCAGCGTTGAATGGATCAGTGGTTTTAGTAGTGAATAAGGCAGAAAAAACTGTTTCCATGTTTCCATGCGGGCATCCTCTGTGTGTGTGTGTGTGTGTGTGTGTGTGTGTGTGTTTGTGTGTGTGTGTGTGTAGAGGGGGAGGACCTCTGCTGGTTCCTGGTAGAAGCTGTGGGAAGTATTCCTGGAATGCCGAAATAGCGGCTGGATTACATATTTCTGCTGCACCCACCATCACTACACACACTGTTAACACACCTACAGACAGGAGCGCTTGTGTGTGTGTGTGTGTGTGTGCACAGTACATTTCCAACTATATCTGTCACCTGAACACAATTTAGTTAAACACCAACCATACTGACTTACTGAAGAGGAAAGTGACAAATGAGTCACATGTGAGTCATTTAGATCTTCTCGTCTGTATCGACTTCCAAACCAACCACTTTAACTCCCTTCCTTACATTGTCTTATTTACTTCTGAGTCAGAAAGGAAAAATGTTCAGATAAAAGATGTGACAACCATGTTTTAAGATAAATTAGAAGTGGATTAAAAAAAACCTTTCTATGAGACTCATAAAAGAAGGTTACGGAGCTTTTTAACAGCAGAGGTTTTGACTTGTCGTAGCAGGGAACGAGCAGGTGTTACTAATCACTTTAACAATGCTTCTGCTCTACTCAGGTGTCGCTGTGAGTCTTCACAGTGTGACAGTGAGCCAGCATGCACAATAGCAGGACTTCAGGAATAATTCATGTCATTATTTACACCTGTGCTTTTCCTGCTGTGTGCGTCTTCTGCATGACCTCCAAAGTCTAAAAGAAAGACGAGATGTCTTTTTATCCTGAAGCATTTTGACATTTTGGACATATTTGATTTAATGACAGCAGCAATATGGCTTTTATGATAGTGGTTATAAATGCTGTTCTTTGAGAGTTAAATGCAAAATATGCATAGATGGAAAAAAACAAAAATCATTTGTCTTAGTCTGCAAAAATCCTGTTAGTTTTTATCTTATTGACAGACACATATAGACTGATTCCAACACAATTTAGTCCTTGTAAACCAGTAGCTTTCTGAATTCCAGTCAACATATTTCAGCATATCTGACGGCTCTGATCTACAGAATCAATCACAGACTGTACTCACATTGTTCTGGCACTGATCCGCTAATCAGATTCAATTGTCATTTTGTTTCACCTCATCATCAGTCATATATGAATCACTGAAAAGATCAGAAATGTGGACAGAGATTCAGGAGACTGGAACCAGTCTAAAATTTTAAAATATTCCCCACAGGGAGAAACAGATGATGCAGAAAATATGAAATATTGAATCATATAAATGTTACAAGTAGCCAATAAATCCATGCTGATCCTGATCAATTGAAAACACTTGTCTGTATACCAGAGACAGACACAGAGTGTTTCTCCTTCATTTAATACCAGCTCAGTGTGTTTCAGTGTAAATCCTTCACAGTCAGAGTGGAGCTTAAAATAAGCTTTAAGATCAAATAAATGTCCAAAGCAGATGATTATTCATCTTATTAGCAAAACTCAGCATGTTCACAACAACACTGGACGTCTTTTTACAACTCCTGAGGAATTTGAGCTGCTGCTGGATTTCTGCTGTTTTGGGGAGTTCAGGAGCTGCTGCTGCTCTGCCCCCCCCCCCCCCCCCCCCCCCCCCCCCCCCGGCAGATGTTAACAGCTGGTTTTGAATTGCTGGAGATATTCAGAGTTCCTAGAAATCAGGAAACTGAATCTGGCCCCCCCTCCCCCTCCTCCCCCCTCCCATCATCTCCATATGGAGTAAACACTTCAACCTCCAACACAGGCCTGCTATACTGTCAAGGTGCCGTTAAAAACCACACACACTCACACATCCAAACACGTGCCAAGTTCTCCAAACCGACACTACTATATTTCTCTCCATGTCAGCCAACTCTCAGATAAAATAAACATAAATATGAGGGGCATAGCCAGGTTGTTCATATCTTCTGGATAAATACTTTCTGTATTCACTTATTGGTATGACCTTACTGAGAAATGAGACCAGGGAGATGTAATGTTTATATTTCATGTTATGTTGGAGGCTTTTAGCCAGCGTAGGAATGAGGTCAAATCAGCCCCAAGTATCATCTAAAAGGTGCAGGATTTTACACCAAAGTGTTGTTAAATTTCCCTTCATGAAAAGTTTTGAGAAAAAAAAATGAAGGAGATTTTGAGGAAGCTTTTAACACTGAACATTAAAGACCGTTTAGAGAATGTCTTGTATCTGGAGAGGCAGCAATGTGATGATTTACCTCAGACTTCCTCCCTGTGGTTAAACCACACCATTACATCACAGGGCTCAACAAAACTTCTAACTATTGTCAGATTTATTTGGGCCCAAAATGTAAAGCTTTGTTCCATAAAAGGCCAAAAGATTAAGACCAAATCTAGAGTAAAGTGTACGTCACTGCGCTGCAGCTGCACTTTTAGTGGATGGAAGATTTAAAATGACAACATACCGTTTCTCATCACTGACAACTAAAGCCTCGAAAAATGCACCGAAAACTCTTTGACCCCGACGGTTTCCTCCAGCAGGAAGATAAGTAGAGCTGCTAACCATCTAACCGTTGCTTTCATTATCAATTCATCTGACAATTATTTTCTTTATGAATCATTTTGTTTATAAAAAGTCAGAAATTGTGAAAAATGCTCATTTTCATTCCTGAAAGCCCACGCTGACGTCTTCAACAGTCCAAAATCCAAAGATATTCAGTTTACTATCATGTATGACACATAAAGCTTTCTGTAATCATTGCAGCTCTATATTTCCAAATTCATCTGTAGTAATGATTTATATCACACTAGGCTGCAACTAACAATTCTCATTATTAATTAATCTGTCAATTTTCTCAATGAATCGTTTTGTCAATAAAATGTCCATCACGTTTATCCAGAGACCGAGACGACGTCTTCAACTCACTATGAAACTCAGTTTACTTTCATTTAAAACAAAGAAAAGAAGTAAAACTTTACATTTGGGAAGTTAAAACCAGCAAATTCAGCAATTTTACTTCAAAAAAAAAAGTGACTCAAACTGTTATAAAAATAGTTTCCAATGAATTGTTTCAGCTGTACATCAAACAAACAACAAGATCCAGTTTTACTGTCATTTATTGTTACGTTTTGACTTCCAGCGCAATGACAAAACACAACACAGACACATCCCAATAACTTAGTGGAGAGAAAACGTTGATGCTTTGGTTGTATGTTCTTCACTCTAGTTACCTACCGTAATGATAGAAGTACAGTACTGCACTTGCGAGCTGTACACACGTGCATTGACATTATAGTCTAAAAATACTCTATACAGTATATCCAACACCATAGAGCCATGAGGCGTTCAAAAGCAGAGGAGAGCTGCTGTCCCTCTGGTCCTTTGTCTTGAAATCAAAAAACATAAAAAGTGCCAAAAGTACATCAAACAATTTTGAAATCCTAAAATTACCACACAACATCGGAAGGACGAGCAATTAAAGTTACAGTACTCATTGAAAAATCATAACCTCATTATTCTTAAAGTCTACAATCAACAGTTATAAGTGCTTATATTGGAAGTGAGACAGGTAAGCAGCAGCATAGTGGAGTAGTTGGTTTTATACTGTAACATATACACTGAATTAAAGAGTGACCTGGACTCAGCTCCATTAATCCTCAGTCTAATTACTGTGGTGAGTTGCTAAAGAGCTTCTGAGAAGTCTGGAAACACCCACAGCAACGGGCTGGATATCCTACTCACACAGATATGTGATGTACACACACCTCGGTAACCACAGCGGCCGACTGTTACGGCGCCTTGTTGCGACACATCGCACACTGAAGCAGAGGAGAAATATCAGGTTTGTTCATGTCCAGAGGGCTGAAAACAGTCTCTGTTTGTTTACTTCACTTTACTGGTTCCTGCCAGTTCTAACGCTTTACTTTAACCTGTTTTCCTCTTTCTCTCTGTAATTAGATTCAAATTACACTTGGTCTCAGGGAATTTACAGTATCTGGGTTCAAATGTACAGAAATGACAAACTAAATGTAACTTCACTGTGTAAAGTTTGTTGTGTTTTTAAAATGGTGTGAGAGGACCGTCTGCCATGATAGATGATGTGTTTCTATTGATATTATTCTTGGTTATCATAATATTAACCATTTGTAGTTGATTAATGTCTCAACCTTTCCTCCCAGATTCCTTTACATGTTGCTTCTCATACATGTAAACAGATTAGACTGTTTAAAGGTTTGTTAAATTAACAACTGATAAAACTCTCATTTGATTTCTCCGACTTAAGACTTTTTCAAACTGGGCCACAGCAGAAAACAAAACAAATAAATAAAACAATCTTGTATTGATTCTATGTAAATGTTCGTATGACTGAACAAATAATAAAATGTGTGTAGCTACAGTATAATCGACGATATTGCTAACTCCCTTCTGTTTTTGTCTGACTGGACTGAGGGTTGATGGAGTTGTTTACTGTGTGTTTGTGGTGCTTTATGCCCCGAATCCTCTCATGTTACAGTAAAGTTCAGGAGTCTTCATCAGTGGCACTGGGGGAGCGCTCCTGAAAAAAAAAACATGTCAACAATTAGTCTTTATTCTGCAGCTTCACCTGGACCTGAGACTGATAAACTGACTGATCAATCATGGTTTACATGTGCCAGATTACTTTCAGAAAAGTGTTGCAGTTAATAAGAAAATGATGAAAAAGTTTTAATAAATACCAAACTTGCAATGTTAACAAACTGCTTTAAAAATTCTAAAATCCACATCAAAAACAAACGACTTGTTCTTCTTGACGTCACTTTTCACCAAGTTTAATTAAATTCTATTAACAGGTTTCAGAGATATCCTGCTGACTAAGAAAAAAGTCACAACAAACAAACAAGCAGGTTAGAAAACAACCTGCTCAGCAGAAATAATAAAGGACAAAGAGAAAATAGATCAGAACACGTTAAACATGTTGAATCTGCTCAAATCAAACAGGTCGAAACAAAAACTAAGCTGAGAAAGATGATAGTCACACATCCATCATTCATCCCCTTATTTAATTCATTTAAAATAAAATGACCTCACTATACAAATGTATATCTTACTCCTTAAATAAACACATTTATTTCATAACTTGTGTCTTAAACCTGTTCTTTCAACAAAAAGTCTGTCTGTGACTTTACAATCGGACTTCTCAGTTGTATCCAAACAGCTTGTAGACAGACAGGTAGACCTGTAGATACCTGCTCTTTATAGTTGTTTTAACTCTGAACTGGACTGATGAAAATCTGTTTCCAACAAAGTGATTATATCCAAAACCTGTACAGTACAGTTTACATTAGCCGGGTTGTAAAAAACAACCGAATTTTCCTTTAAACTCTTTCTTGTAAGGATGGATCGACGTGCACACACATACAAACACACACACATACAGTGGGTTACCTCTTCCTGTTCTTCCTCAGAGTCATCATCACTAACTACCGGTTTGGCTCTGGTGCGTCCTGTTCGTCTGCTGCGTCCCTTCCCTCGATCTCCAGCTTTCTCCTTCCTGCCCAGACGGATCTTTACTTTGACAGAACGAGCTGGAGACAAAAACACGCAACACAGTTACAGAATAAATAAAACTACGACTGATCTGAACCTTTCAGTAACTAACGAGGCGGCGAGAAGCTGATATGCCTGGCGGGTTGGGGGGGCGGGGCTGACCATCTCTGATTGGTCAAACACAGACACCGCGGCCTCTTCAACTGGTGTACCTCTTCATTCATAAAACAAGGAAGTACTCTAGTATGGATATTAGGACAAGGGCAGGACATTTCTAACATCTGTTAACGTTAAAAGTAAAGTTGGGGTTCGTTGTCGGCTTCCTGAGCGGCAGTGAAGAGAAGAAAACGAGCGAATGAGTGAAATAAAACTTAATTTTCTGATTCTTTCATGCTTTACGCTCTAAAGCAGAAAGAGATGATTTACTGAGTAGAGAGGCGCTCCTGATCTACCTGGTTCCTCGGATGCAGTGGAAACACAAACAGGAATGCACAACAGGGAATTTTACTTCCTGGTTTTATTCTTTTGTTCCAAAGTAGCTGGAACTTTTGGTCAAAACAGGGCCACCGCAGAAATAAATGTCAAATGCAGCTGTCTCTTCTTTGTCCCTGCTGCTGTTTCCACTTCTGCTGCTCTCTTCATACAGAAATACTTACATTCCGACTCTGATCCTTCCTCCTGCTCCTCCTCCTCTTCCTCACTCTCCTCCCCCTCGCTTTCTTCCTCCTTCTCGATCTTCTGCCTCAAACTGGTGAACACCGACTGAAGCACGATGGAGTCTTCATATATCTGCTCACATAACGTGAGAGAAAACAGCCGGATGTCATTATGGTCATCATGTAGATAAAAGAACTCACGATGATCATCACGAACCTCTACGATTAATAAAGAGAAACACTGGAAGATGTTTTCTTCCATGAACGACACAAGTCAACAAAATGATTCATTTTTCCAGGTTTCATCAAAACTGAACTGATGACATGGTAGTTATGGCTGTTTAAAGTATTGAATATACCCCAGAGTGAGATATGTATAAACTATCCTAACTGAACAGCTGTTTTTCTGTGTTAACGAGTGATGATTGTGCACAGCGGCTCTCACCAGTGATCCCTCCAGATTAAAGGTTTGAGCATTTTGGAAGAGCAGCATGACGTCTCTCTCCAGGTCACCCAGACTTCGGTAGCGGTGACTTCTAATCCTCTCCTAGAGACGGAGAGACGTGAGTTTGTACATCATGTTATATATATAAGATATGAGAGTTTTGTTTTATGTGTTCTATACTTACTGCTGCTACAGTGACTGATTTACTCACCTTGATCTTCCTGAAGTCTACAGGCTTGCGGATCAGTTCGTAGTACTCTGGAAGCTCTTTTCGAGACGGCAGCTGGATGAACACCTCGCTCAGCTGACGCCCACTGGCGCTGCAGGAGATGACATCATCAGGGTGAGAAACACATTTTCCAACATCTGAAAGATCCCAATAAAAATCTGAATTTACCGTATCAGATTTACTTTTGTTAGTTTTTTTCCATTTAAACTCTATAGAAGAGAGATGCAGGATTCTCATCTTTCAAATGCTTTACTGTTTATCTGTTTCTATTTAAATTGTAGATTTTTTTTTTTTACATTTTTGTAAAAAAGCACAACCCAACGTACAGTCTCACGCTACCAGACTGCCTCCCGACAGTCTCAGGATTTCTAAATGTGAGGTAGTTGCTTGAACGGCAACAAGAACAAACCTACGTCTCGTCACGGACACGCCTCACCAGAGATGATGCTCTCCCCTGTTCTCCTCTGTAGTGAACCACATGTCACCATCACAATATGAAGCGCCACCCTGAACACTTTGAATTCTGCAATGAAGGTTTATTTTAAACTCTGATTGTTTCCTCACAGCAACAAAAGCTGGAAGATCGTCCTCAGTGTCTAGTTGAGACTGACTTGTGACTCTACCCAACGTGAGATTCATATTTCACTCACCAGTGTGTAATGGGGTGTAATAAAGCCATTTGTGTGATATCTAATGGAAAAGTTTAGTTTTTATTGTTTGTGATTGTTTTTGAAAGTCTGAGGTTTTGCTGACAGCAGTATTAGTGATTGGTTTGTGTTTACACAAGTGAACTTAATGGTGCAGAAACATCTAGTGAAGAAGTCATTTACTGATGTAAAATATTGTAAAAATAGTAATACTGATTAGTAATACTGAGTCACCATCTTCTGTTGAGTCTCACTCGTGTGGCCATGACACTCATTACATGATACTCACTCTGTGGTGTCAGAAAGAAATCCTACTCTACCTGTAATATCTGTTAATACACACCCACGAACAGGCTGTTACATGATGTGATGATGAAGAACCTCCAGTACGTATGTGTCATTACTGCTACCTGTCTTTGTACTTGATGACAGCGTCCACAATTTTCTTCATCTTCTTGGTGAGGACGGGCGGATTGGGGGAAAGTTTCTCAGCAGGCGGTCGTCCTCTCTTTCTCTGCCTCTTTCCATCTTCATCTTTGTCTCCTCGTCCTCGTCCCCCTGAGGAAGACGAGGGGCCCGGGAGGTCCAGGTCGCGATCCCTCTTCCTCTTACGGGTCGTCTTTTTGTGACGCACCTCTTCCTCCATCTCCTCCAGTGTTCCCTCCTCTATTGCCTGCTCAAGAGAGAAACGAAGAGACTCACAAGGACGGTCGACTTCCCCCCCGGCCCGTAAAACCAACTCCTCTCTCCTTTCTGCCCTTTTCCCCGTGAAGCTAATAACCTTGAGCCACTGCTTCTCAGTCAGAGAATCGCTGTAGTCCACCTCCTTTCGCTGTCGAGAACCTCGTCCAAACATTTTCTCCTCCTCCTCCTCGCAGGTCAGCCGCTCGACCTCCGCGTCATCCTTCATAATCCAAGTGGGCAGTTCGTCCTCCTCCATCAGACGAGGTTTACGCCTCGGGTTACGGGCCTCCTCACGCCGCCGGTCCAGGTCCATACGCTGGGAGAGGGAGAGGAGGAAAACATATGAGAGATACAAAGATGTAAGGATTTTGAGTTAGGGCTGAAAATGAAGACTTGAATGGATTGTACATGTGTTTGTATGAAATGTAACTTATCTTTGGAATACAGACACTGACCATAAACTGGTCAAACTCCTCCTCGCTTCTGGCAATCATCTGGTTGACCGTCTCGTCATCTGGGACCTCATCCTCCTCCTGAATACAGCAGACACACATTGGCGAGCAGAGCATAAGAAAGCACACTCTTTAAAATTGTGTGTCGCTGGTGCACGCACACACATTCATGCGTAGACATACGTCTTGGCCCCAGACCTCGTCTTGCTCCTCGTGCTCCAAGATGGCCTGCAAGAAGGCCCTGCGCTCGTGGCTGGATGACTTCTGGTCGAACATGCCAGCCTGGATGACCTTTTGGTCCACGTTCAGTTTGTATTTAGCAGCGGCCAGGATTTTCTCCTCAACACTGTTGACCGTGCAGAGGCGCAATACACGCACCTCATTCTGCTGGCCAATACGGTGGGCTCTGTCCTGCGCTTGCAGGTCCTGGAGAGGAGTTTGGGAAGGCGAAAGAGAATTAATATCTATAGTATTGCTTTAAATATTACCCTGGGAACATTTTGCGGCTCCTATGGGTCTCACAGTGTTTATACATGTAGACCTGAATTTCCCTTTGATTTAGGAAGAAGGGGCAGATAGCAACATTCTTCTGTTACTCTCAAACAACTGGTTATGAAGTCCTGCTCTGTGAATTTTGAATCTGAGGCCTTTGGATGTGCACCCTTTGCGGTGTACTGTAGGTCTATTGTGTACAGTAAGTGTAACTGACAGCTTATATTATCACTGAAAGGTTTACTCTCTAAACTCTTTACGTATCAAATCAATGTGATCCTTTCAAATGCTGTCTTTTTTCACTTCAATAAATGTGCGTCACACCTGGTGTGGGTTCCAGTCAGAGTCAAAGATAACTACGGTGTCTGCTGACTGCAGGTTGAGGCCCAGACCTCCGGCTCTAGTGCTCAGGAGGAAGATAAAGTACTCTGACTCTGGGTCATTGAACGTCTTCAGTAACATTCCTCTGTCTTCAGCCTTTGTGGTGCCTGACAGGAAAGAGAGAGAGAAGAGATGAAAGCAGGTAAAAGAAAGAAATAAAAGTACCAAAAAAAAAAGACAGATACACAAGCAAACAGTTTTACCATCCAGACGCAGATACTTAAAGTTGCGGTAGGCGAAGTAGTCTTCCATGATGGTCATGAGTGAGGTCATCTGACAGAAGAGCAGCACTTTATGATTTGTGGCTCTCAGCTTGGGAAGGATTCGATCCAACACCTCAAACTTTCCTGATGCCCGATACAGATCAGGACTGACAGAGAGGCGGGAAGAAAACGTTACGTAATGTTTAAGTGTGGTTGTTCGTATTTATTCTAAAGAAGAATGAACACTTACCCCTGAACTATTCCACCCGAGAATCCTAAATGTTCAGAGAAGGATTCCTGCAAAAATGGTCTACATAATTATAAAAGACTATCAAAGATACTGTCATCCGTCAAACCTTATCTTGGAGACCAGATCTATCCTCAGTGGTACCTCTATCTGCTGGAACATGTAAGGATGGTTACAGATCTTCCTCAGCTGCATGATGGTGTTCATCAGCGTCTTTGTGCCTCCTTTACCCTGATAAACACAGCAAGACAAGATGTGCAGTGTGTAATCACTTCATTTTTTATTCATAGAGACTCTCTCTAATAGTAGATATTAATAAAAATCTATTTTGAGATCAAAGGACTGAACCATAAGATTAAAAATGAAACTTCAGAGAAAAAAAACATTTAATTTCAGATTCTGTTACAATTTTATATGTAAAAAAATGTTGTTGTTTTTTTTTTTTGCTGAGTTCAGTTTTAATACTAAACATCCATTTAGAATGAATTTGGTTTGGTTTATGTTTTGGTTATTAATATATTTGAGATAATGAGGTCACATGGATATGGGTTAATATAAGCATCTGTTCACCTGCATGGTGGCAGGTAGGAAAGAGAGAGAGGCTGTTTTTACCTCTGATCACTCACACTGTGATTATATTGAGTATATTTTGTGCAAGCTATAATAAGTTGATCTTTTTCATTAATAAAAGTTATTAAACATACAACATTTTTTGATATCAGCAAATCTTTTTAGTAGCGTCAATCAATCAGCAAACGAGGCCCTACTTCAGCCTGTCAGTGACTTTTTACTTTGTTTCCTGTACATAAAGGTGATGTGAGATATATGAATATAAAACAAAGACCAAACTTCCTCACTGGTTCTAAACATGTCACCTGTTATAAATCTGGAAGTGTAATGTGATTGAAGTGCCACATCTCATCTTATCCTATCATTAAAAAAATATCATGCAGCCTTACATACAAACATAAAAACACTTCCAATCGTCCTAAACCTAAAAACCAAACCTCAAACCTTCAGTGTCAAAGAGTTTATGCTCTCACCTTCTTGTCTTTCTCTGATCCATCCGTCAGCAGGACCCCCTTGGCCTGCATGTGTCTGTACAGCACCCTCTGAAGAGATGACATGTCACACTTGATCACATATTCCACCTGAAGGAGAGGAGAGACATGTTGTATTAGTGAGTACAAAAGCACACAGACATCAGCTGAGTGAAGGCTAGAAATGGACTCTACATATTGCCCGTCACATTTACCAGCTCAAATATTACAATACAAAAATACTAAAGAACCAGAAGTGCTTTAACTTGAGTACTGTTTCTCATCCATTAGGAGATCATCAGGACTAATCTGTGTTTGTGTTTGCACATGTGTTTCCTTGTTTATCTGATGTGTGTGCTGAAAGAGGTGAGCCCTGCCTTCTCTGGAAGCTGTGCCTCCACTTCCTTCTTTAATCTGCGTAACAGGAAGGGGCGGAGCACTTTGTGAAGGCGACGGATAATCAAGATAGTTTCCTCTTCATTAAGGTCAACCTGGATGAAGAGAAAGAAATTCAAAGTTATTTGGCGAGAAAGACACCTGTCATGTAAAGAATAATCAGACAAGTGACCACACAGCTGAAGTCCTCCACACCTTCTCCCCAGTCATGGCGAAAGGGGCGTTGAACCATTGCTCAAAGGTGCTGCAGCTCTTGAAGATGGTGGGCAGGAGGAAGTTGAGCAGCGCCCAGAGCTCAGGCAGTTTGTTCTGCAGCGGCGTCCCTGTCAGCAGGACCCGCCGTGGGGCCAGGTAGTGTGTGTTCAGGACCTGGGTCAGCTTACAGTGGTGGTTCTTCATACGGTGGCCCTCGTCCACGATCATGTACTTCCAACGGATCTGGTGGAGTTGAGGAGGGTAGAAGAGGACAGGAGTGGACATTTAGATAAAGCTACGTCTATACTGCCTCATTGCTCATGGCCACCCAAACCAACCAAAAACAGAAAGTGCTCATGAGGAGGATCTCTTGTCCAGTCTGTCCTTATGACCCCAGCTGGCTCGCTGCCAAGCCAAAGCCTTGACAACAATGGGGAAACTCTTGCCTGAACTACAACACCCACCTGAAAGCACAGTCAGGAAGCCTATCTGACTACATGAGTGCATAGCAGCATGATGGCAACCGAGGAGAGTGGGAGACGCAGTATACAGGCAGTGTCAGTGAGGGGCAGCACCTAGGAAAGAGCCCTGAGACGCAGCACAGGGGACAGTCAGATTGGCTGGGATGAAACACTTTTCGAGAGCTTTATGGGGTTGAGGGAGTGGGAGCCGAGAAACAAACACACACTGAAAACCTCAAGCAAAATGCTAATACCAATCAAATGATTGGTAAATACAATATAAAGTGGACGTGTGTAGAGTGACAGCATGTGTGTTTGGGAGTGTTTGTGTGTCCGTCTGCCTGCATCTGTACATCAAATCTCACCTTGGCCAGTACTTGTTTGTCCTTGATGATGTATTCATACGTGGTGAGTAAAACGTTAAACTTTCCACTACGCAGTTGTGGAACAAAGGCTCTTCTGGCAGCAGGAGACCCCTGAAAGCAAAAAAAAAAAAAGTTAGATATAAAGTTAAAAAGATAATTGGGTGGTATAACAGCAAAAACTCACCTTGTAGGACACTTTCACGACTGTTGGTGCCCATTTGTCGAACTCATACACCCAGTTAGAAAGAGTCCTGTCAATAAGAGACAGGTTATCTTTCAACAGTTAAGTTAAATCCTTTTTTCTTTACTTCTGGTGTTTTTGTGTAAATAACTGCCCAAATAAAGGAGTTCAGCTCACGAGAGGGGTACAATGATGAGGTAGGGTCCATTGAGCCGCTTGTGCTCCATGAGGTACGTGATGAGGGCGATAGTCTGAATGGTTTTTCCCAGACCCATCTCATCTGCCAGGATCCCATTCAGGTTGTTGTTGTAGAGGGAAACAAGCCACTCCAGACCTTTAATCTGGCAGACAACGGAAGGGAATTTCATGCAAGGAAGTATTTCTAACATGACTCCGTATTTACTGCAGCGTGGCGTAAGAACACGGCGTTTATGATGCCCCCAGTTGTAGTCATAATGCTCAGAATAAGCTAATGCTAGCATATTATATTTAAATAAAAAGAAATGTAAAACAGACAAATCCAGCTTGTGCATGGCAAAAACATGTCATTTCTGTTTATGGCAGCCGAAATCTTGTGAAAATAAAGCTTTCAACACAAGAATCTGAACCGGGATCCAACAAGAGCAATAAAATCTAAACGACAACCAACCGTAACAGAGATGCAGTTGGCTATGTCCTGTAAAATGTTTCTCATCAAATCACTCGTCTCTTTGCTTGTACTTGTTTACCTGATACTGTTTGAGTTGTCCATTTATCAACAAACTGGACTGTTTCTCCACCTTCTCTGTGACAGCGTGAGCCACAGCATAATAAGACTGGAGCCCTCGGGCAAACGCTGCACCGCTATACTCGTCATCCACATCCTGTTTAGCATTCCTGCAGCGGAAACATAACTGATTTTATTCAGTCATTGCATAAATACCATTTGACAGCATTTTTAGTTCTGATGGCCCTGGTTGCGACTGCATGACAGGACCATTCACAGATGTTAAAATGAATTAATTGGGTACTGAAAGAACATCAATTACGTTAATATATCAAAGTATATTCAGTTGTAGGACTTATTATACATTTCTACTCACTCAATGATGTGTCGGACATCCACCTCTGACACATCTTCACTGTCAGGGTCTGTAATCTTCTTCTTTTCCTCTACTGGAGTTGCTGAAGGCTGAGGCTCCTCTTCTTCCTCCTGCCACACAGCAGGTTTAACAGCTTGTCAGTTAAAAAAAGACGTTGCTTCTTCTCCCATTGGAATAGTGAATATGAAACTGGTTTCAAGCATGTCTTACAAAACAACGCACCTCCTCCTCTTCTTCCTCTTCGCTGTCTTCACTGTCTGAGCGGGGAGCCACCTCATAACTGGAAATACATACATGGACACTCAAACCTCCTCACAAATAACTTGCATCTTAATATTATGTGTACAAGTCAACCTCATGCACCTATTCCTCATTCTTATTTCAGCCAAACACACAGAGCCAATAAAGTGAATTTAAACACTTAATGAGACAAGACTAAAAGCCTGTAGCCTTGCTAGTTTCCTTATGAAGCTGTAGTATTCATAACATACAAATAAAGCTTTTGAATGGCTGAAAAATGGAGGGAAATTTTTGCTATTTTTAGATCCACTAGTAGTGGAAAATATAAGTTCGGTAAAAATTGTGTTTTCACCTTCAATTTTTTAACATACATGCTACAGCTACACACTAACATTAGCATGTAAAATGTAGAATGTTGGCATTTTATCATCTTAATGTTAGCTGAACATGCTAATGTTTAGCAATGTAATGTTTTATGTTTTAATCAACGTTCGTTGATTAGGATGGGAGAATTGAGATTTCCATGTTTTTATGGATGAATGAATTTAGCGTGTTTACTGGAAGCATAATGTCCAAACATGTAGTTGGTTCATTTTAACTCTGTTAGCATGTAAGCCTGATAACATGAGAATGTTAGCATGCGAGTTTCCTTATGTACTTCAGGTGTACTTCGTTAGCCTACGTAGTCTCAGCTGAGTTTTGAAGTGAATGCCAATAATGCATGTTAACATGCACACAATAAGCAACTAACATACACGTTAACAGCTACTGGACATTAGTTACACACTAACATTTAGCATAAATGTAGAATATTGGCATTTTATCATCTTAATGTTAGCTGAACATGCTAATGTTTAGCAATGTAATGTTTTGTAATCTTTTAATCAGCGTTGGCTGATTAGCATAGGGAAACTGTAATTTCTGTGTTTTTATCGATGAATAAATTGAACCTTTGTTCAGGTATACTTTGTTAGCTGTACTTACACTCAGCTGTGCTTTGAAGTGAAAGCATAATAACATGTAACTTAGCTACATGTTAGCCAACATGCATGTTAACATCTACTGGACATTACACGCTGACATTTAGCATGTAAGCTAATATATGCAGATTATTGGCATTTTGCTGTATTAACGTTAGCAAGTTCACATGCTGTTTAGGATGTTTACGATTAACATGATAATATTCAAACATTAGCGTGTATGTAACATTCATCTCAACATGAAGTTCTTTTGTACGGTCATGAACCAAAGTAATGGATAAACTTAGTGGCACTAGATGAAAGTCAGATCAGACAGTTAGGATTCATCCTCCGGGGACCATGAATGTCTGAACCAAACTTCATGGCAAACCATCCGATATTAGGTCAAGATGAAGAATTTCAAATTTTCAGCCTGGAATTTGGACCAACAGGCCAACACCGACACGCCAACAGCTTGTCTTGAAACACACATGCACAGACATTCACTCTTCCTCTCTCCAGCCAGTCTCACCCAGGGTTCATCTCCAGCCAGGTCTCCAGCTGTCCAGCTTTAGGAGCGTCCACCCCTGTCAGGATGTTTCCACTGTCCACATGGATGACCTTCACAGGCAGGTCACTCATCTGACTTGTCTCATCCAAAGGCTGCGGGGGGGGAGTCCCAAGTTAGCTTTCGGATTGAGCTAGTTTGATTAGACTGGATTTAAATGATGGCTAATGGAAATGGGAGAAAGCTTCGAATAGTTAGCAACCAAAATCATTCATTTCCAAATCTGGCTGATTGCAGAGGTTAATTTTTACATCAGTGGTGATAATGCTGCTGCTGACTGACCAATTTAACAAACAAATAGCATCAAGCAGGTATGCAATTATTCATCTTTACACCACTAAAAATTGTAATTTTCTCTTCAGGGTTTTGTCTGACTGTTTATCATACCGTCACTTGTGCATTACTTAATTGTTTTCATACACACTCATGGTTGCCTTGGGCTGTAGCCAGTGGCTTTTAAGTCTGGTCAACTGTTGCAGATTGCCAGTGTTTTGAGATATGTACTGTATATCTACATATATTTTTTAATCTCTTTATTGAGTTGTCAGCAGAAAGCAGTTCAATCTAACAAAGAGAAGATATACAGTGTCTGTAGAACAACAACTACCCACTCCAAGCTGGTAATGGCCACAAAAAGAAAAAGGTAAATATGAAAACATATAAATAAGTAATAAACACACAGATAAGTAAATAAATAACTTGGATATGTATATATGGTAGATGCTGATTTTTGTTATTGTTGCTTTATGCCTGATGATGATCTGATTAAACAAAATGTACAAAGTGTGCAATTTCTACTTTTTGCCATGACAACACAAGAAAGCAAAAACCCACTTCATGAAGCTTTGTGTGAAATTTGATCTACACGATGTTTGAAGTGAGGTCTCTATGGAGACCACAGACAGCAACAAAACAAAGATTCAGGTTTGCATTGTGGACCCACCAGTGACCATAAACAGCTGCTCCATCTACCTCTTCCTTATTGGAATAGATATACATGAATCTTTAATGTTTCTAAAGTTCAACAATCACTACAGCTGCAGCATCTGCTCACCTCTCCATCAGGCCCCAAGGCAGGAGTCTGTCCCTCAGCGCTCTCCAACTGCAAGACAGGAGGAGATCGACCAATCACAACCGAACTCACACAGTCATCGATGCACCAAAGCAGCATAGCAACATATGATCAGAGACAAAGTTCACTTATACTGTAGCTAAGTGCATAAGTCAGACTTTCAAGTATTGCTAGTGCTGCTGTTTTACACACCTTCTTCTTTTTTTTCTTCTTCTTCTTCTTCTCCTTGAGCGCCTGTGCAGCTTTGTGAGCTCTGACCAGCTCAGTGAGGTTGGCGACGTACTCATCAGTTTGCTGCAGGAGGTAGGCCAGACGCTTGTCCTTCTTCTGGTCGATCAGCTTACGGTAGCCCTCCTCATCCTCCGCCTGGGAAGACAGACACATATACACTGTGTGTGTGTGTAGGGAGGTGTGTATATTTGTGAGTGTGTAATATGCATGCTTGTGTAACTGTGTCTGTGTGGAAGCATTGTAGTTTCTTCTCACCATAAGCCTCCTCATTCTCTCTTTCTCAATACGCTCATTCTCCTTCTTCTGCTCCCGTTCGGTGTTGGCATGGTAGGTTGCCACAGCTTTGGTCAATTTCTGAATTTTGCCTGTGATGGACCGGTGGTACTCTTTGAAGTCTTTGGCATGCTGAAGGATGCTGTTAAGATACTCCTAAAATTTGAGTGGGAGGACAGAGAAAAGAGGAGTCAATCAAAAGTAATTTTTATTCACATGATCATAAGGAACTTCACGGCTACATTTATCCTCTACCTGATGTTTCTGCCTGCGTTTGCGCTCTTGCTCAATCTTCTGCTGTTTCTCCAGCTTCTCTGTGATGCGGGCTTCTCGCAGACTCTGGCGCTTGCTTCGCTTGTAGGCCTTGGCATCAAGGGCAGTCTCTAGAGCCGTGTCACGACGCATACACACCACCACCTCCTGACGCAGCTGTGGATAGTGGCGCACACAGACAATAATGTCAACATGGACTCATCATTAACACACCACCACCATAAAAAACACACATACAGAAGTTGTTGTGGTCTTTCATTCACAGTAACTAGCAAAGTTTCAATGTGTAGCACACACCTGTCTCTGAAAGTTAAGTAGTCGGAGAGCTTTGAGCTCAATAGTAGCTTTGGTACGTAAATCACCAGCCAGAGAGCCCGGCAGGTTCTCCAGTTCAGCAATACGATGAGTGATACGAGCCTGTAACCTGCAAGAGCAGACAGTAATGAGTTACAGCTATTTCTTATACACTGTTCTGTTCATACTTTAAGATATCAAATAACTTCAAATAACTTTAACCTACTCATCAAGTCAGAAAAACGACATGAGATGAAGGAAGCTGTGCCGCTGGTGTACCTGTATTCCCTCTCCTGCAGTATCTCCACTGGGTCGAGGCCGCAGGGTTTCTGAATCGGGGTAATGCGGTTCTGCTTGGCATGGTAAGGCATCATGGGAGTAGGTTGTGCCGGCTGGCCGGGGGACTGGGTCTGTGGAGGCATTACTGGGGAGGCGGCGGGGGGAACCGAGGGGGGAGCGGGAGACGGTCGGCCAGTGGGCTGAGGGGGGATCAGCTTTTGGGGAGCGTTGGAGGGAGCTGCTGCATTCACCATGGGACCTGGAGGGCAGTGAGGGAATGAAGATGAGAGGGTCGATCCCATCACGATGGCGTTACAGTTAAGATTCAAACTGATATGTGTTGAAGTGGCTGACGTATTACTGACTCAATGTCTTTAAGGTTACAATCATTATTTTCATTATCGATTATTTGTTTTGTCTTTAAAGTGTTATAATTTCAAACAGCAAAAGGTCACATAATCAAATTGCTTGTTTTATTCAACCTACAGTTCAAAACTCAAAGATATCCAATTTACTATCATATATGACAAAGAAAAGTATAAAATCTTCACATTTAAAAAGCTGCATCAAGTGAATATTTAGCATTTTTGCTTGAAAAATAACTCAAAGCTATTGATTAATAATCAAAATAGTTGGTAATTAATTTTGTTTATTGAAAAATTGATTAATTAATCGTTGCAGATCTAAATGTGTTTCTCCTAGATTTTCTTCTCTTGATAAAGTCGTGAAGAAACCAAAGAACTCCACACACTGTTGATCACTTGTAATCACTTTTTTAATGTTAATAAAGTCAGTGTGTGAGGTTCTTTGGTTTCTTCACACTCAGGAGTTTTTGATCCTGTGCACCTGTCAGTAAGAACTTCTGGTGTGAAGACTTTTGTCATAACTGATATCTGTTCTTGATGGGATGAAAAATCCTCTTAACATTTAGACAACAGAAAACTAAAACACTCCCCTGAACCCTGAAATCTTCTGCTGCATGAAATAGTTTTCTTGGAGCAGATATCTGGACAAATACTGGACAGCAGAATAAATATATATATATAAATATATCAGTCTGCAGGCTTCAGTACGGAAGCCAAGAACAGCCATGCTTGCACTTATTTTTTTAACGCAGTTATCTTGAGATCATGAGTTGATTATTTCTATCGACGAGATAATCAACTCGTTATCACAAGAAAACCAAAGGTCGTTTCCTATTATTACTTATAATGTTTATAAGAGATCAGGAGTGGCGTGCCAACAGTAGTGATGAACGAAACAAAGCTTTCTGAAGCAGTGAATCATATGAAGCAACTGTGTTGAAAATGGTTCACTATTTCTAAGCACTGATACAGTCAAAATGGCAACATCTACTGGGCAACTTTGACATTGCTTTTATTTGTAAGGATTCAGGACAAGACGTCATGAAATTGGAAAAATATATGTAAACTCCCCGCTGTCGTCTGTCATATTTTATTCAATAAAGTTTATTTACCAAAAACTGTCTCAGTGCGTAGATGTAAAAATATACAGTATATGTTAATAAGGCTTATAGTAAACCCTTCCTACTACTACTTTTAAATCTCTTTGATGAATAAGGATGAATCCTCCCTGACGGTCACGACAGGATCAAATGCACCAGACGCTCCATAATTATCCCATGATCACGAGAAAACAAGTCATTATCTGATTAACTTGAGAATTTGGCCTTTTGTTTTCTCAAGATGAGATAAATTAACCCCTTATGACAAGAAAACAAACTTTTTTAAAAGTTGTTATCTCAAGATCACAAGTTAATTATCTTGTGATCTCGAGATGACAACATTAAAAAAATAATTGCAAGCCCGGCTGCTCTCGGCTTCCGTACTTCAGATTATCTTTATCATTACGGTATTTTGGCCCAGCGTCTAATAGGAAAACACTAAAGCCAAAAACTCATACTGTAATCCAGAAAATCAAGAATTATGACTGTAATTAAAAGCTTAAATTGGCCTCATATATCAGCAAACAAACATAATATTCTGATCCTATTAACTGAATAAGTGTATTAACCGAATCAGGGATTTTAAGTGCAATTTATATCGACATACCAGATCTCACTCAGCCCCTCTTCTTCTAACATCCTCGGCAGGCATCAACAAAGACACTTAAACTAATTCAATAGCAAGAGAGGCTGACGTGTCCATGAGGTCTGAGAGCAGCAGCAAATACCTTCAGGCCAGGACTTGGGGGGTCCGTTAGGGTTTTGTCCTTGCATCCCAGCTGGGGTCCCTGATGGGCCTGGTGGAGGCATATTGGGTCCCATCATTCCTAGAGAAACAAAACAGTACCGATGCTCTAAAGTACAATCACACATTTATAACATTGTTCTTTATAATCTGAGAAGACGACTGTGGGAAATTTGCAGCTACAAGCAGAGATTCATTGTTACACACAAATATAAATTTGACCCCTAATAATTACCCATCAGACCGTAGAAGAGGCTTGTTATCATACCAGACATTCCCCATACACTCCTCACCGTGAGCTCTGCTGTAGCCTGAGCCCATTGGTCCTGGTCCTGGTCCTGCTGGTCCACCTCCTGGCCCGCCTCCAACTCCAGGAGCCAGGCTTGGCATGGACTGCTGCTGCTGCATCCCAGGCATGGGCCTCTTCCCTTGGACAGCCATCTGGAGGTGGTCTGGCAGGGGCTGTCCCCGGGCCAGCATCTTATAGGCCATAATCTGAGCTCTGAGTTGGTGCAGTTGGTTCTGGTTGAAGGGAGTAGGGCCACCAGGGCCGCCAGGACCTCCGGGGCCGTTCGGGCCACCGGATTCAAGGCCAGATCCAAGGCCAGATCCAAGGCTGGAACCGAGGCCAGATCCAAGGCTGGAGACACTGGATCCAAGACTGGGTCCAGGGCTAGGGCCTGGGCCAGAGCTACCTGGAGGGCCGGGGCGGTTGTTGGGACCCAGCGTGTGCTGGTCTCCACTGGGGCCATCTAGAGGCGTAGAGGCAGAGCCGGGGCCACCAGAGGAGGAGGAAGAAGAGGATGATGGCATAAGAGGACCGGAGGGGGGACCATTTGAAGGGACTGGGCTTGAGTGGTCAGAGCCGCCTAACGGAGAGTGGTACCCTGGAGGACACAGACAGGTAGATGTGAGGAGGAGAACACAGCAGTGAGTGATGGCGTGGGCTGGTAGGAAGGAACCTCATCACAGCTTAACTGAACTTTGTAAAACCACCAAGATCCATCAGCCTGTTTATCCACAGCTCCTTACAGACATCTGACGACTTCATCATCTTAAAATAAGAAAATGTGTCACTTCTCCATCTTAGTCTCTCTTTTAATTAAACGGCTTCTCTAATCAAGTCTAATTCTGTGTGCACAACAATACACAAGCCTAAAGATGACATTCCTTATTGATTAATGTATTTCATGAGGGTGTTATTCAGCAGGACTGAACTATAAAAAACAAAAGCAGTATCAACAAGTACTGAAACATTAAAACTAAACTAAAAGCATCAGAGCACTGGTTACTATTTCAATCCTCGTATAATGTTCCAATAATATTCTATATCTATATCTATCTATCTTTAACCTATCCAGTAGGGCTCAGTGATTTCACAAATATTCCTAAAGTAACTTACGATGCTTCTCTGTTTTCATATTTTGTGACTTTGCTTTATTTTTAATTTATCATATCATATAGTAACATATGTTCTTTTGCAGCTACTTATCAGCGGTTTATCATATTTTTCTGATATGAGTATAATATTATAGGTAATGTCAGTCCAGAGGCTCCTAAGATAACAGGGAGGATATTTTCTGCCAGCTGTCTGTCACAGGTGCTGTTGTAACAATAAAAATTGTCTAATCATCACAGCCTGTTATTTTTTTTTACCGCTGAGCGTGTCTGACAGTCTCATTTGATTTCCTGCATCTCGTCCTTACAGCATGCTGAGTGCAGAGGTCGGGCTACATGTTGCCACCTGACTGCTAACACTGCATCTGTTTTTCAAAAGCTGCGGCACTATTTGATGTTCAGTGTTCGAGTCTAAAAGAGTTTGTGTTTACTGTCTCAAGTCTCATTGCTCATTTCGTATCTTGCGACAGCAGAGATCCTCTCTGTGAGCCCGCCAGGCCACATGACCACACCCCTACAGATGAGTCATCATCACACTCACAAGCACACACCTTATCCTACCTACAGATTGCTTAAACTAAGTCTACGTGCCATGCCTACCTTGCGAGTGCTGGTCCAGAGGACTGGGTGGGGGGCCCATACCACTGTGTCCGCCCTGTCTCATAGACAGTGACTTCATCTGACTGAAGCGGCTCTCCTCACTCATGCTCTTCTCGTGCATGCCCTCCATCGGCTGTGGGGGAAAAAATCAAACAGTGTGAAGGTGAAACCATGTGGGAAAATTAGGTAGTTAAAACAGCAATACAGATCTGTTGAGTAGAGACAAAATAAAACAGTAATAATATTAAATGTAAAGAGTTGTTACTGTAGATAAAGAAGATTCAATAAGAGTATGTCTGGGTTTCTAACATTTATAGAGCTGCAGCTAAATCAGTTAGAAAGTTCCTCTGCTTATTAGATTAAAAAAAATGATAGAAAATGGTAAAGGAGAGAGAGAATATGAAAAGACTTAAAAATATATACAACAAATTGTTCTGTAAAAATGAGCACTATAGAAAAATACATATATAATGTATAAATTAATTGGCTAAATCACTGGAACAATAAGAATAAGATTACTGTTTAATATATGGATTAATATTTGTGTCACATGTCTATCATGAAATTGTTGTACAATAATAATAATAATAATAATGATGATAATAATAATAATGCACTTTATTCATATCATATTTTTCTTAACAACGTTACAAAGTGTTTGACTGAGAAAAAAACAATGGAATAATAATAATAAAAAAAAAACGAGATCATCAAACACAGAAGGTTAAAAAGTTACAAACAGGAGAGAATATAAAACTCCCAGAATGAAGAGATAACACAAGAAACATCACATTTATGTAAAAGCTTTCTCATAGAGTAATGTTTTAAGACAATATGTTATGTTATTGTATATTATAATATGTATCCTGTCTAATCTCAGTGGGCAGACTGTTCCAAAGGCTCGGTCACCTTTTGTCACCAACCCGAGAATAATAAAGAGTACAAGATAGTTGTAATACTTTTAAGTAAACGAGTAAAATAATAAGATAATGAAAACCGCAGATTAAAATATATGAATGTGAAGTTATTTGAAGTTCTAATGTTTTACTGTGATGTCTGCTCTACAGTTTGTACCATTTCTATGTGGATGTGTTGTTTCAAAGCCTTTATCTGCTTAAATAAGACAAGAATTGGTTGTTATGGCTTTAAAAATAATTGCTGACACTCTGCTTCCTAAAGGACTGGAATGATCAAACTCCAGAAGTCGTGGCGGTGAGTGTCGGCGGGACTGTTGGTGTTTGAATGTCCTTACTTTGTGCAGAGGGTGCAAGCTGTCCTGGCCGTATCCAGAGGGCCCTGGCTGGGAGTGTCCAGAGGAAGGGGGGCCCGGGCTGGGGCCCATCATACTATGAGAGGAGCCTGGGGAGGGACCAGGGCTGGGGCCCAGCATGGCCCCAGGGGAGGGACCCGGGCCAGGGGAAGGACCTGGGCGAGGGGTGCCTCCCATGGGGGGATCTGGCGTCGACATCGCCCAGGATCTCCTGCTCCTGGTTGAGCAGCAGGGACCTGAGAGAGGCGGAGGAGAGAAGGTGTGAAGGAGTGGCAGAGAGGAGGAAAATGATCTATGCAAAACTCAGAGGGATGGCAATGCAATATGCAAAAGTTAATCATCTCAATAAGCATTTAATTAGTGTTTTAATCAGACAAAATCCTTAAAAAAATGTCTTGACAGTGATGCTGTATGTCTGCCTTCAACTATGCTGCTCTAATAACTGAAGTGGGTGCACAATCTTTGCAGGATGAGTGAATTTTGTCCAACGCCTATCAGATGTAGTCTTCATTCTCCTGCTGCGCTGCACCAAATCACCCGTTGCGTGGATGTGCAATGACAGCTGCACGGTCCACCACCGGAACTGAACACGGGGAAATACAGTAAATTATGCACATGAGCCTATGCTGCTGGCAATTTCCCCTATCAGACCATGAAAGGGTGCTTCGTTAAATATAAAAAAGGGGAATGGCGGACTGTGCTTGTGCGACTGACCTACCCGCATCAACAGGACAGGAAGTCCCTGGTGAATTTCTGCGCTCTCGAGTTGATTTTTGGGGAGATAAAAGAAGACGCAGCAGTTGTCGCAATTAAGTCTACTCACCCTCTTTATAATCTGCCTTCAAGCGTTGATTTGTTTCACCGACGTGGCTCGAGCGCCCCCCTCCACCGCTGCTATGACCGAATGTCTAGTCACGGCTGTGCGCCAGCGCGCATGCGTGCGCAGCGACTCTATCCCATCCACACCAAGTGATGGAGAATAAATAAAGGCAGAACAGACACCTACAGGTGTACTGAAATGTTTGTGTTGACATTTATCTTAAGACAGTTTATGACACGAGTCTGCAAGTTTCAGCATTTTAAATTTAAGATTTTTCAAAACCGTTAAATGCTTAAATAATCTTTTACTTCTCTTGTTAATTCCCGTTACAATTATTCTCTCATTATCATTACAGCTGGCTCTTGTCCAATATCTACAACTATTCAATCATTAAGATAGTTATGAGCTCAATAATTAGGCTACATAATTAATGTTGTACATTAATGACAATAAAGTATAAAACACAAAGGAAAAAAGAAAAAAATCAAATCATCCATAAAATATGACTCACTTTGAATAAGTGATAACCACAATCAAGCCACAATATTTTAAAGATAATGTATATCATATTACTATAAGATAAAATGTTTATTTCTAAGGCTTTTGTTTACAATTTCTCAGAACTTATAGAAACCTGAACACACCATGAAACCACAGAGTTCAGTTTCTTTGCTGAAAACCTTCCCAGAGAATAAAGATCAGTAAATATGCTCACTAGAAAGTGCACTTCTGTGTGTACTGATACATGCCATGCATAAAATATGGTGTGGAGATCATATCTATCTAAGCATATTAATAAATTATAAACAATTACAAACTATCAAGCACATCACTGCATTGCAACAGCCCGCACTACACTACTTAGTGAACTATGGACTTTTTATATGTCCAATCACCTTATTGTATAACATGAGAATAAAGTACTGAAGCCTTCTGGAGGTTTATGAGCTCCAAATATTTTTTTTAAGTCAAACCATTTTCAGTTAATTTTGAAAAACATCCATTTCTAATCAGACTAGGAGGAGAGGACTATTCTATTCTAACATGGAAATACTCAGAATATCATTACATTTACTAACAAACAATGCATGAGATACACGTGAAATGTGATTCCAGTGTTTGAAGTTTAATCAGGACAACAAACCAAATAACATCAGTAGTGCAACTTGCAGTAGTAGCGTTCACGTAAAAAAAGACACAAACAAAACACAAAGACATCGCAACAGAAGCCAAAACTCCATCCAGCTCAGGTCTGTTTCATGAAGTTAACTGTAAAACTTTGCTGCATAAAACCGAGAACATGGACTGAAATTAAGAACACCGTCCTTGGTTTTACTCTATAAATTTATTCAGATAACTCAACTATTCTGCTCTGTGAGTCTCAGGTTAGCAGGCGGAGATCCACATCGACCTCCGGCTGAAGCAAGAACTTCTCTTCACCGCCGGCCGGCCATCTGAAGTAACTCACTG
The DNA here is from genome assembly GCF_963924715.1 of Thunnus thynnus. Taxonomy (NCBI): domain Eukaryota; kingdom Metazoa; phylum Chordata; class Actinopteri; order Scombriformes; family Scombridae; genus Thunnus; species Thunnus thynnus. The sequence continues at coordinate 1,234,341 of NC_089519.1, read as the reverse complement.
AGCACCAGGAACATTGTAACAGCAGATTTCTGGGAGTGTTGCATATTTTTTTATGGTGAATAATGGAGAGCAAAAGCATGTGAGAGATCAAGGATCTGGTCATGTGCGTGACTGCAACACCAGAGTGAACTTAGAGCTGTTCAAGATGCTCTTAGAAGAATCTGAAAACCTCAATGGGATGCAGTGTGACAGACTCCTAAACACACCTGTACACTTATTAAATACACCTGTACACGTATTAAAGTCAAAACAAGTGAACTACACAAACCCCACGCTCACTCACACGCAAACACACATTCATAAACCTGATAAATAAATCCAGAGAAAGAAAAATATAAAGATGTACAGCAGGTGGTGTATATTACAAGTCTTCTCCATCACAGAGAACAACATCAGGCTCGTCCCTGACAAGTGAGCTCGTTAAATAGAATCAAGACCACAAATCGGCTTCAGTGTGTCCAGTTCAAACCAGGAGGAAACACAGTAGTTGGGTAGAACGTAAAGCAGTTGATGTCTGACTTTGGGGTCTTATAAATGTCTGAAAAAGTGAACCAAGAATACTTCGAGTACTTTAAATGTTTCTGAACATGATCCAGCCAGGAACCCATGAACGCCTGCTAGCTTATAATACCCACGTTGGTCCACACAGAGGTGATGATAGAAGACACACAGTTTTTATTTCAGTTGACCAGGAAAGCACAAAAGCATCACGCCCACCATCAGCAGAGTCAAGTTCTTCCCTTTGAAAAGGAAATGAAGTGTCCTCTTCTGCCCCCTACAGGTGAGAGCTGAGACAACGTCCTCCTCAGTGGCTTACAGGAAGACAAACTCATCACTGTTTCTTCTGTTGTTACTCCTGCTCAGTCTGCCAGGGGGCAGGATGTGGGCTACAGGTCCACTGTGATTACTGCTGTGACCCTCTAGACCATAGTCCTGACTCTGGCCCTCTACGAAAGTAAAGATGGGGTACTTCTCCTTAGATGATGACAGAGCCTGGAAGGAAAACAAAGACAGAATATAACAAGTAAAATATAACATGTCAAGAGAGTCTGAACACATCCACTGAAGTCCACCTCTACTGAAGCTTCACTCAGCAGAATGATGTTTGTTTCCACTTTCATCTGCTGAAGGAGGAAAGTTTCTCTCTGCTCACTTTAAATCTCACTAAAATTTCGGGTGTGAACCTTCGAGCACTTAAACAAGTGTGATGTGGAAACTTGAAGCCTCTAGTGCACAAACACTGAGAGTGGAGACATCTTGTGTCAACGAGTTAAAATTTTGACATGAAAAATATTTGCATATTCCTAGATTTTGGGTTTTTCAATGAAGAAGAAATAGAGGTTATTTTGAGGATTTTTAACAAGGTAATATAAAACATATCAGATACAAGTTATTATTCAAAGTAGATGTTTTTATGTCTTAACATATCTGGAGGAAACGTTTAAACCATGTTTTCTACATTGTTAATGAGAAAGTTCAAATTAAACTAGGGTTGTAACAAACTGTATCAATTAACCCCTTGATTATTTTCACTTTTTTGGTGTTTGTTTAGTCTATAGAATATATGTAAAATTGTGCACAAATTGACATCTGTTATTTGCTGTTTTTTTGCTAAATTAATAGTACAAAGTCAAAATATATTCAATATATGATGATGTAAAACAGAAGAGAAGCTGGGAGCAGTGTGTGTTTGACACTTCGCCTTGAAAAATGACTTAAAGATGATTAAATTCAAATGTCGGCACTAAATTTAACACCTGACTATAAACAAGTCATTCTTAATAGAGAAGGAGGTAGGAGCTGAATTTTTGCTGTTCTTCTGATATTAAAAGGTCATCAAACTGAGAGTCAGACAGTAAAAGCAGGATGTTAAAACTCACCACACTAACAGCCGAACACAGAGACTCAAAGTCCTTCTTGTTGTTGGCGTAGAAGCCGATGGTGCAGCTGGGATCCATACGGTTGAAGGGCATCTTTTTGGGAGAGCTACAGTGGAAGGACTAGAGGGTGATAAAAGATGACAAAAATTCAAACAATGCAAAAAAAATGTCAAAGAAGCAAAGTTACCAAGTTAATAAGTGGACATGTTATCTATAACTGTGCAGTCAGAACACTACTGAGTGTGAAAGTCACATTGTCTGAGTCCAGTATAATCTGAGAAGAAGAGATAAAAGGTTAGACGGACTAAAATCATAGTGAGTGACACAAAAATACAAAGAGGCGTGAAGACAGTGCAACCAACCTCTAGTGAGAAGTTGACTTGTGCGACATCCACCACAGGCTGGCAGAAGTGAGGGTCCAGATACAGCAGCTGCTCGTCTGACGGACAGACAGGAGACGACAGGAAGACGAATGAAATCACCACAACATTCGGAGGTAGTAACAGATGAATGACTTAGACGTGTATTTACTGTTTCACTCTTCTTAGATGTTGTTGCCACTGACCAAAGAACCTGTCATGGTCGAGTCGTTGATCACTGGCTCCAAAAGAAAACTACTACTGTACTGAAAAAAAATGAATCCAAACAGGCTCAACTTCAAAAAGTTCATGAGTTTTGTCCATAACAAGAGTTTGTTTTCTATTCTCACTTCTTCTAATTGGTATCTTGTTGATGGGATTCAGGGATTATAAAGAAGTAGATTTCAGGAAGTGTTTGCTTGCTTGACGGGGTCTAAACCCACCACAAGCAGCGGTCACATGGTCCAGGTTTGTCCCTTCACTACTCTATCACAGATACCACGAGTGTTCACGTGATTGCTGTACGGATAAGGCTTAGTGATAAAGACCATGAGGTTTAATGCTCCACCATGAGCAAACTTGTAAACAATGGACATGAAGAGGGTTAAAGTTCATGGCTCCATTGTTGGTCTGCTGAGGTTCTGTACTGAGGAAACTGTGTTATGAAAATACAGGATGAGGTTTGAGTTGTTTTTGTGTACACTTGAATGTGTACAATACATATTACAGTCACTTGGCAGGCTGTGTTTCCAGTTGTTTGTTTGAAGTTTGCTCTGGTTCTCATGATTACACACATTTAACATGTCATCACCATCATACAACCGACATCAGCAATTCAAAGATTGTTGACTTGGAGAAGTGGCTCATAAATATATGATCGAGAGCTGTGTGTGTTTCCGTGGGAAACTCTTTGACTGAACACAGTTTGGGGAACATGCAGAGAAACAGTGAAGTTATGTTCAAATATGACAATAATCTGTTTCAGTTTCAGTTACATATTTTTATCTGTTAAAAGTTTAAACCACCTGTTTACACAAGAAGGAAAACTCTCCAGAATGAGCCGACTGATCCTGATCGAGATGTTGATAAGATTTTTGATTCTGATTGAGCCATTATTATGACTCCATAGAAACACAACTACAGTCGTTTGTGGTGGTTGCAGTTGGGTTGTTCCACGTCTCCTTCAGACCCCGTAGGCATCAGACTCCTGATTAACACACTGCAAACACAAGTCTTGTTTCTTTGCTGATGTTTAACTAGCCTACGTTTTCAGTCTACTAACCCCCGACAGACGAGTTGAGCACGAGACAAACTGGAGATACAAGATTAAAAGGGAGGAAGTAGCACAAATAGAATGTGTCCAGTGCAAGTTTATCATGTCTTGATAATACTACAAAGCACAGTTCCTGGCTACTCTGTAGTCCTGGCTCCCTGCATGCTGTATTCTGAGTGAAAATATTGTCCTGTCATTGTTAAAACAGCAAAAGGAGGCTGGTTCTCACCCTGGAAGCCGATGAAGTACAGCGAATGCTTCGGTTTCCCTCCGATGATTCCAATACAACATTCCAGCTTTAGGATGTTCTGGAAATAAGCAGAACAGTTTTTTTAATAGGAGTCACAAGACAGTAGTGAAGTGTAGGCAATCACTCGGCATGAACGCAGTTAACAAGAGAAGTTTGAAAACCTTTAGTGAATACATATGGGAGGTGTGAGGCAGAACATACAGACCTTGACACATTCGATGTAAGACGGGTTCAGGGCTTCCCCTCCCAGCCGGACAGGCACCAGTATGATGACAGACTTCCAGGCTTGGCTGGACGGATCGGGGGGATTGTGGCTTAGTGACAGATCACACAGACGCACCACATCCTCCTTGTACACTAGAATGATCAGAGACATGATGAGATCAATTATTCACCAAACAAGAACACGCAAGACAACCTCAGATCAGGATCATTCCAGAGGAGCAGATGATGGAGCGAACGTACATACTGATACTGTGAACTGAACTCTCATAGGAGAAATATTTAAACACAAAGCTAATCTCACCTGTACAGTCCTGAGCCACATATACAGCCAGGTTGTGGAGCACAGACGTTTTAGCCACTGCTTTCCTGAAAAAGACATATTCAATACTCCGATCAATATTTAACCGAGTATGTAAATGATTTCAGTAAACAGAGTCTTCCAATGCCCTTACCGTAGTATATGTGCCACTATAGAGGGGCCGTACCAGTCACCAGCTTTCTTCCCTGAACTTTTGCCGATTCCCACCAGCTGGTGAACCCCGAAAGGTGCTGGAGGTTGATCCCCGAACCAGGTGAGCAGCTTGTGGTGGATGGGCTCTGCCTGTCTGTCCCTTGCACACTCAGGCCTCTTCTTCTGGCTGCATTTAGGGGCCTGATCACTTGGCAGAGTCTTTTCAGGGGTACTGGGTCCTCGTGGAGAGCCAAAAGAGGGGATGGGGACCCCTCCAGCCCGGGCTGGGGAGCGCGGTCGGAACACCTCAAAGTCCACATCGGTTAGCTGATGAGCATCTGGCCAAGTCCAGTCTATAGAATACACAAAGAAAAGGGTTTGGCTCTTAGTGATGAACTACAACCAGGCTTTGATTTATTCAATCTTTAGCTTTAAACAATGAAAATGTTACAGACAGACTGAGACAAACACTGTCAGCAGATAAAAGAAACAGAAATCAAACAGTGAGAAACAGAAAATATGTAAATAAAACAAAAGACAATAAGACAGCAGTGTAAACTAATATTGTGAGTGAAACTGAGTGAATAAATCCTTCCAGCAGAGACACAAAAGTGGCCAAAAGAAGACAGGATTTAGATGATGAGAGAGGATGAAGCCAACTCATTCACTCCAATCCTTTCAATTAAAAGCAAGTAGTGGCTTTCTGCAGAGAGGATTTAATATGTGTCACACTACTGAGGATCTGTTGATCAGCATTCACATAGTTCTCCTACTGTGTGTGTGAATTTGACTTGCAGTATATTTTTCTGGAAGAGAAAAACAAAATGTGAGTAACAGACAAGGACACAAACCTCTGGGCATCAAATGGACCAGGAGGCCCTGTGCCAGCAGCATCTGTCCGCTGCGCAGCATGCAGCCCCAGCCGCAGTCTGTCGTCCAGGTGGAGCCCTCCAGCTGAGGAAACTCCCTCCTGTAGGTCAGCCAAATCCTGGACACAAAAGCCAGACGGAATCGCTCCACCTCGTCTGAGAGAGAGAGAGGGTGAAGGGATGGAGGAAGAGAAAGAAAAAAGAAAGAGAGAAGCTGAGGGAAAACTGTTTGTGACGGGGAAAGCGTTTGTTTTTTCTCCAGCTGCTGTCTATTCTCTGACAAAAACCCAGAAACCTTTCAAAACAATTGGTTCACACCAAAATACACATTACTGCAACACCTTGCAGGAAATACACGTCTGAGTAAATCCCCTTCTCATCAGAAGTGCTAAAGATATTTGAGATATGTCTATTTTGAGCGTACCTTCACTGTTGAGCAGATAAGAGTGTCCCAGGATGGTGACTGGTGATATCTTGTTGAAGGAGGTTTTAGATTTAACAGTCCAACCTACAGACAGAGAAAGAAGCAAGAAAAAGCAAGTTGGAGAGAAGAATTCCCAAAGTAGCCGGGCTGTTTTAGGCTACACGCAAACACGCTGATCATATTTTATAAAATATAGACAAAAATATTCAATCATCCACATGGACACACATGTACATAAAGTCGAAAATCACATGTTCATGTTCGCAAAGTAGCATCCACACATTCTCTCTCAAAGACAACGAACCATATTTGACGTTGTTCCACGCTGACATCAGTTTGGCTTTCAGTTTGTCCATCTCATCCGGCTCTCCGGTTGCTTCTTTGCTGGGATCTGGAGTCGTCGCCGTCCTGAGACTGAAGCTGCCCTGCTGCTCCGGGAGCTGCTGCTGCTGCTGCTGCCTCCGGCCCTCCACCAGTTCGTCCTGCATCACTCCCCCCACGTACTGCGCTGCGCTGGGGGAAACCGAGTTCATGGCTCTGAGCTCTCAGAGCTGGACGCTGGTGCTCCTCATTGCAACACAGAACTGAAGGGTAAAGGAGTGAGAGATTAGCTTAACTATTGACTGTTCAGATGGCTTTTGTTTGGCGCTACTTTGTAAATGCTATCCGTGCTAAAACATAAGGCTGGCATTGTTCTATGTTGTTGCTTATTAAAGTATTGCCTGTGTAGTCAAAGCCTGATAAAGCTGATTCCTCTTTGTTATTTTCTTTGAGTTCCTTGAAAAGCGCTCTATAAAGAAAATGTATTATTATTATTATTATAGATCTCCATTGTTGTCCAAAAACCACATTAATATGGGCACCGTAGTGTAATATGAGTCAATCCCACATTAACCTTCCTGCTGATGGAAATACTACAAACACCAAATGTGGATTAATCCTCAACAGATGCACTATTTCCTCCTGTGTGAGTAACATTATTGAAAAGCTGAACTATATATTTGTGTTGTGACCAGTATGAACCACTGGGCTTGGAGCCAAACGCCACAGACAGTGAAGTCACAAAGTATTGACAGATGGACAAACACAATAAGAACAATATTGAATATTTACAGTCATCTCCTTTAAATTCAAAAGGTTGGAGTGCCAAAGTTGATCTACTACATTCTTGTTTGCACTTTTCCAGTAAGTTGTTACTGAGTAGTATGTTTGTGAGAGACAAAGTTAAATGCTGAGGTTATACATTAACTTTTACAGATACTGATTTCTTGGCTGTATGTTGGAGTATTTCAGTAGAAACCACTAAATTATTGATGTAAAGCTACAGAAAACCATCAAATCACATCACTGATTATACAGCAGAAACAAGCTGTACTAATCATAGGCTGTGAAAACCAAAAGCAAGTGCTCACTTCCTGAAAAAGTATAAATGAATGCAACATACACGTCAATGCAAACTCAAGTCATCTGCCTTCAACTACACAATTGCACAATAGAAGAAACACAGGAAAGCACCAGTGACTTATCCACCCTGACCTGAAACTGATGAGTAGCACTTTCAACGAGGAACATTACTACGATGTGAAGTCACTGATCAGAATATTTTTGTGGAAAAAAAAACCCATCATGTGATCAGCATTTGACGACCGGTATGTCGGGCATGTTCACGGTCTGTGAAAGTCATCTGATTATGGTGGCTGTCATCATCCATCATTGTAGATCAAAGATGTTAGAAGCTTAATGCGATTAGAGTAACCAAGTACATTTACTCAAGTACTGTACTCAGCTACAGTTTTGAGGTACTTGTACTTGACTTGAGTATTTCCATGTGATGCTACTTTCTACATTTCAGAGGGAAATATTGTACTTTCTACTCCACTACATTTATTTGACAGCTTTAGTTACTTTTCAGATGCAGATTTGACACAATGGATAATATAACAAGCTTTTAAAATACAACACATTGTTAAAGATGAAACCAGTGGTTTCCAACCTTTTTGTCTTTTGACGTCTTACAAAAAGCAGTGTGTAGTCGGGGTCACATTTCACATGTCTATGAGTTGTTAACAGCTCCACCAAATAGTGATTTTTCCCTCTAAACTTCTCACATGCTTTCATTTCAATAAATGTTCAAATGATCCAATATTTCAGCAAAAATCAAAGATTAGAGAAAAAGTCCAAAAACTGAAAACAGATTTGTGTATCAGAACTTTGTTTTTTCTTCTTTCCTCTCCCATTAATCATCTCACCACCCCTCAGATTTATCTGCTGACCCTTTGGAGGGGCCCGACCCCTAGGTTGGGAACCACTGGACTAAACTAGCTAACTGTATATAAAGTAGTGTAAACTAGCTCCACCTCCAGCAGCTACAACAGTAACATGCTGCTCTAACACTGATGCTTCACTATTAATAATCTAATGATGATATATGTCATATACACATACGCTGGCATATAAGCACTTTAAGTCAGCATCGGTCAGAGATCCTTTCACCGACTGGTACAGAACGCTGCTGCCTATATTCTAACAGGCACGAAGAAATACAAACATATTCCTCCTGTACTTGTCAACTTACACTGGCTGCCTGTCATGTTCTGTATTGATTTTATAATTCCACTGATCACTTTTAAAGCATTAAATGGCCTTGCTCCACATTACATCAAGGACTTATTGACCCTCTATGTGCCTGGGCCTTCCTTTAGATTGGTGAATGGGGCTCAGCTGGTCATTCCCAGGTCATTCCCAGGTCATTCCCTGGTCATTCCCTGGTCATTCCCAGGTCATTCCCAGGTCTGGGCCAGTGACCGAAGGTGATCGGTCCTTCGCTGTCAGAGCCCCCAGAGTCTGGGGTCTCGACAGCAGAGACTGTGGAAAACTATCAAGATCTTTAGAGTCTTTTAAATCTCTTCGTAAAACATTCTTTTATCAGAAAGCTTTTATGAATGTTTGATATATTGCTGTGTTTTATTATTCCACTCTTGACAGTTTATATTGTATAACTATAACTAATTTTATTCCTCGTGTTTTATGATCTGTTTGTTTTTAAACGCTGTTTGTTAATTCTTTCTTCTTTCCTGTTAAGCACTTTGTAACTATCACAATTATTATTATAATATAATACATCAGTCAGAGGGACAAAACGAGTACTTTTACTTTAACACTACAACTACATTTTGCTGCTAATACTTATGATGATTTTTCATGCGGGACTTTTACTTGTAATAGAGTATTTTTACATTGCTGTACTGGTATTTTTACTGAAGTAAAGGATCTGAATACTTATTCCACTGAGTGCTGCTTTCTGCAGAAATGAAATGTATCTGTCACGACATAATTATGTGATTCAGCTTCAGCTGCAGGACCGCAAATAAGCCGTCAGACTGTCTGACCAACAAGCTCACAGTCGTTTCAATGTACTTGTCTGGTCCCACGACGATTAAACTCTCTCTCGTTTCACAAATTGATTTTTTTTGAAGAGTCGCCAATGCATTAAGATAAAGAATATATATTTTTTCTAACACAAGTCTAACAGTACGTCTAATAATAAATACTCCAAATCTAATAATAAGTGATCGTCGTGCTCGACCACCTCGTTAAAACACCGCTACCTCGCCTAAAATTAAACCAGCTGACAACTACTGTACGTACCTGCTATAAAAGCCGGTTAAGTTGGTCGACACCTTGTAGCTGGTTGACTCATTTCGGTTATTCCGTCTGTTTTCACCAAAGTCTTCAGTCTTCACAGATAAATAAGTGTACTATTAGCTTGCTAAAGCTTGCTAACTAGACGCTAGCCCCGGCGTTAGCTAGCAAGCATTCAAACCTACCTGACTGGAGGATTATAATGACTTTCCTAAGAAACGAATCTGATAACTTATCCGTATGGTAAGAGTTCCTCCATTCACCAAAAGAGCTAGTTTGTACAAATTGCTGTGAAGAACATCCAGTACATAGTGGGTTTGTTTCCCCGACTGGAGAACGCTTTGACGGCTGAGAACACTCAGTTCCTGTTGTCCTTTCCTGACGCAACGTGATTGGCTGAAGTAATCACGGTGAGAATGCTGATTGGATAATATTCGAATTGTAGACAATAGTGTTGTGCTATTGGCTGATATTAACTCTTAGTTATGTAATCTGTAACCTAGGCTACGCATCACATGATACTAATTACATAAAATAAATAATAATAGTAATACATTTAATTTGTACAGCGCTTTTCATTCATGGTGAAACACAAAGTGCTACAATAATAATAACAAAACACACGACATAATAAAAATAATAATAATAAGTTGAAATGAAAAGCCTTCCTGAACAAAAAGGCTTTTAGGCCTTTTATAAAAGAGTCTAGGGTCTGTGCTGCCCTCAGATGGTTAGGAAGAATAGAAAAGTGTGTTTGTATTCAGCAACAGACTGGTGCTGAATATGTATTCCCTCAGGAAAAAGACCATAAAAACTTCCAGCAGCAGACACAGAAGCTGTTGCCCTACTAAATATCAAACTAGACTCACATTCCTCCTTTAATCCCTGCACTTGTCACTTTCACTATAATTCATCAAACTGGACTTAACATTGTGCATTGCATTCAACCTCTACTGTAACATAATTTAATTATTTATTGCACGACACATTTAATTTTTGCACTTGTCACCTTCATATATTTCATACACTTCATGTCTTTGTCTGTAACACAGTCCATATTTCCTTTGTAAAGTCAATATTTCATTTCTAGTTTTAAAACTATTTCAAAACTATTCCTATTCCATTCTGTAAATAGATTTTAAATCTTTCATTTAATTTTAGTGCTACTTTATTACATTGTTATTATCATTATTATTATTGGTATTATTATTATTATTACCTTAGTCTTGTTCTATTTTTATTCTTCTATGTTGCGTTTTTGTGGGAGGAAAAACAACAAGACACATTCTTTGTATATAATTTTTTTTCTTAAACTCAACAGCTCTTTTCACTTAGAATACATTTTTACTGTTTACTATATTTTATTGTTGTTGTTGTTGTCAGTTGTGTTTTCTCTTACCTTCTATTTTTTTGAGTGTAATGCACCACAACACAAATTCCTTGTATGTGCAAACCTACTCGGCAATAAACCTGTTTCGGATTCTCATTAGTGTTTGTTGTGCAAATTTTTTTTTTAAAATGATTTGTTTTACACACAAGCAACAAAACTTCACTGTCAAAAATGTGTCCATCTTGTACTTTACATGTTATTGTCTGAATAAATCTTGCTAAACTGAATTTTGATAGCCTTACTAGCATCTGAGCACTCTGAATCAGATTCATGTACATTTTTACAGCAGCATTTTGACTTGTTATAGCAGAGAAAGCAAAGGTGACATTAATTATGGCAACGATGGAACAATTACTGCAATGCAGCAATTCATCATGTTATTGGTCACAAATGTCTGCTGTGAAAAAGGTCTTTTAAACTTTTCTAACTGCAATGCAGCCACAATCAATGATATGACATATCTATTCTTTGTGACAGTTGTGTATGATTATGTGTGTATGTGCATGTATACTGTAGACAGCAAAGTACTTACTGTGATAATATATCAGGACTGCTGCGAGGTCTTGATTAGAGTACAAAGAGAGACAGAAATGGCAAATTTTGGAACAAATCTCAGAATTTTATTCCACTTACTGCACTTCAGGTGTCTGCATTTGGAATCACATCTATCACAACAAAAATGCCCCATGGTACAAATAAATACATTTTCAGTGAACAGAGAAACGTGGAATGTTTTTATAACTGGACTTTTGTGTTTATCTGTAGAATTCATATTTGTATATAGTAATATTTACTTCTTCAAAGTAACTTACAAACAATACCACCAAATGAAGATTTTTTTGTCAAATAAAGTGCATTTATACTACTCTCTCTTGTCAATCACAAAAACAAAACAAAAAAAAGAAACTCTCAAACATGTAACACTTGTATAGACACGATTGATTGGGAAAAGGCCTGAAAGTGGGCATAATAGCTGTAGAAGATTACATTACAGTTAGTTTTCTTAACCAGGTGATTAGAGCCGACCCGATGACTCGTTTTTTACATCAAGATATAAAAGAACTCCTTCCTATCAGTAGAATATATAAGACAGTATATTTAAAAATGTTAATCTCTATTCCAGAGGATAACAGTCACGTGGAGAACACAACGACAGAAAAGGAATAAATTCATGTTTCAAGTGTTCATTTGATACTGCAAATATTTTGTCATTAGAAACATAAATGCATATTTAGTAACCCTATGGCTAATAACATCCATTCTGCAGTATATCTGTGGTCTTGGCTTCATTACAGAATATCACTCCAACAGATTATTAATGAACACATGGGATCATGTTCAAAGTGGACATTTTAAACCACTGGAGGGCAGTAGAGTACCATGCCGAATAAAAAAAAAAACAACCCATTGATGAATGTTCTGCTTGAGACGTTCATGTTCCTCACGCCGTTTTCTACTAGAGGGTGTAAAATCATGAAATACATCGTGACACATTGATGTGTTAGAATGGATTACTAACTGAATCCTTCTCAAACATTTTAATCCATTAAAATCAACTTATGTTGCATTAAAGATGTATTAAGATGCATATTTTTATATATTATTGACGGTAAAGCTGCAACGATTAATCGATCGACAGAAAATTAATCTGCTGCTGTTTTGATGACTGAATAATCGTTTCAGTCATTTTTCAAGCAAAAATTCCCAAAATTTTCTGCTTCCAGCTTCTCATATATGACGATGTTGCTGTTTTTCTTCGTCATATATGACAGTGAATTGAATATCTTCAGGTTCTGGACATCAACATGGCCTCTAAGAAATTATCAATGCAATTTTTTCACTATTTTTTAACATTTCATAGACTAAACAGTTAATCAATAATGAAGTAATCATTAGCTGCAGTGCTAATTGACGGGTTATGTGAAAAGGTTGTATACTGCAAAGATTTATTCTTGCACTTTGATCTGCACCCAGCTGACGTGAAACAACGTGCAACGGCTCCCAGCACAACTGTACACTAACTACTCAGCTCAGAAAGAGCAAATGTTGGTGACTGAACTTGAACAAGTTGAAACTGTCCTGCAGACTGAACCACATGTTAGTCTTTGAAAGTGACATTTAACGATGCATCAAAGCTGGATTAAACTGTTTAACCCGTGCTTTCTACCGAAGTCCATAAATGAACTAGTAGTGGTACAGTGAGAGCACAGCTGTACATGATGTGCAGAAGATTATGTACACTGGATAGTTACTAAGAATGAAGTATATGGAGATGTAGAAGATTAGTGGGAGAAGGAAACAAGTTGATTCTGTTCCCTGAAAAATTTCACCTTTTCAGCACAATTCAAACACCTTAATCAGTATGTTACACAGCATTTTATATTTGAATCTTGCCTACCTAACAACACAACTCATTCTGATTATAGATGACCTTGTTTTAACAATAACAGGTTCATTGTGATATACCATGCCCATATCCACTAACCATATACCTTTGTTTGCTATTGAGCCCTTGTACGAATACATTTCTTTATGCTACATCCATGACTGCCTGCTTTCCCCGTTTTGGCTCAAGTCAACATGTGCTTTTATTTCTTCTGCCTTTACCTACTACTGTATATCCACAGAAGTAATCCTAATTGTGTCAGTGAGATTTGTTAATGAAGTAGGAGAGAGTAAATGTTACCGACTGCTGTTTATTTCCAGTTTGGTTGATGTCATGACCCTTGCTGAGTCAACCGTGTTGAGTGTAATTATCCCTTGAAAAGACACATACATACTTCTTAACTCACTCACTCTCACGACACACTCCCCAATTCACGGAACCACAGGGGTATGGATTTAAATGCATGAATATCAGCTGCTGACACTGCTGCCTCTTGTGGCAATGTGTGAGTAGGTGTGTGTATTTGTGCGTGTGTGTGTGTGTGTGTGTGTGTGTAAGCAGCAGTCAGAAGCAGAGGGGGAAAAGGGCTGTGGTAGCCCTCCTGCGAAGGGGAGATAAGCGCTGAGCCTGAGCTCTGTCAACCCTGCTTTCGTCTGCAGCAGGACGCAGCCTTCAAGAACCACCAGAAATAGACCCATGGTGGCTTCACACACACACACACACACACACACACACACACACCCATCCCCTCTGACAGCGGGGGCTGGACAGTGCTTGATATGACATCCGCTGACAGAGTGCCTGGTCCGGCTTTGTCGGACCAAGCACATCATCTGAGAGAAAGTAAACTGCTGGATGGAGAATAAATGAGCTTAATCATCTTAATGCTTGCTTACTCACTGTAGCCAAACTGATCCTGTGTGTCATTTGTGTTGTTTGATGCAAACATTACGGTTCAACTGTGCCTCAGTTTATCTCCCGTTTCATTGTCTTGTCTGAGTAAAAGAAGAAAGGGCTGGTTGAAAGACAAAATAGAGCGACTGGATTTGGTATTCACAGTATTCAGCATGTTTTGATCGGTAAAGCACTTTTTGACCTTCTTGTACTATTATACATGTACAGTACATACCATATGACATGCATCCACAGAGACCCACACACATATACATCTGATAAAGTGTTCCACATTACATTAAGAGCCTTCTTATTAAATAATTCATAATAGAAAATCAACAGTTAATGCACCTTTACAGTAGATTTTTTTTTTACTCCTGGTTTTAAGTTAGAATCAGTCAATGATTGGAATCAATAAATAACATTTTATATACTCTGAAACTGGAATGTACATTGTTTTTAAGTGCTTGACTTCTGTTGCATTGTTCGTCCAAAAGAAAAAAAAAAAAACAGGCATATTTTTTTGAAGCTAAATCCCTTTCAGGGGCTGCATGGGGTCACATTTTCGGTGGGCTGCTACCTGTTGCAGCTTTGTCGAATGGTGAACTTGCCGGACTTTGGGTCACCACTGCAGCCCCGGCAACCACTCGACCTCCAGCGGGAGTGTCAGACCTTCCCGCTGCGCCTCCCTGCTTCTCCTCTGCTGCCTTAGTCTGCTGATCTTTGCTCTTGGCGCCCTCCAGCGAGCCAAGCTTGATTGGCCCGAGGACGCTTTTGGCAACGGTGGTCAGCTGGCTGACGAAGCTCGTCTTGTCTCCCGGGGAGACGGGGCGCGACTTACAGAGGGAGGGTCCGCAGAGGGAGGGGGTGACAGCGGTAGGGGAGGGAGAGGGAGAAGGCGAATGCTCCTCCACCACCTCCAGGCGACATTTGTCCTCCCAGTCGAGGGTTCCCCGGTAGCAGTTGACAGGCCCGAGTCCCTGCCTTACCTTGCCCAGAGAGAGTGGCTGCCCATGCGGGGGGACGACGGGAGCGAGAACCCGAGCTGGGAGTTTGGGGCTTCTGGAGCCGAAGTCTGGAGTCCTCGATTCACTGCTCTCAGCTCCAGCCTTTCTCAAGCTGTCCCCCATACCTGATGGTTTAAAGGTTTTGCTCATGCTCAGAGGACTTCCTGTCATGGTTGCGGTCATGCCGATGCATTTATCTGAAGTAGGAGCAGAGGTCTCGGTGAAGACAGCACAGGATAAACCAGACCTACTGGGACCACTCTTGCTGTCTCCGTCCTGCTTTGGTTCCGTTCTGCCTGCTAGCAGCTGCTCCTGGGGACTTTTACTACTTGATAACACACTTTTGGCAGCCTTGGAGTCTAGCTGTTTTGTAGTTAAGTCTGCTTGACCCTGGAGGATCTTCTCAGGCTCCTTCTGACCACAGAGACTTCCTGTTGTTTTGGTAGGAGTGCTAGGAGTTGTAGCTTTAGCGGTTTCTGCAGCTACTCTGGAGCTGTGGCCACCCTGTGAGCTAAAGGGCAGCTCACCTGTATGAGGTTTTCTTGTTAAGGATGACTGAGATACTGTTGCTCCAACTCGACTCAGTCTCTCCAGGACTGTCCCGGTCTCAGCCTCCCTCTCTTTCTCCCTCTCCCGTCCTCTCTCCCTCTCTTCCCTCTCCCTCCCGGCTAGCAGTGTTTCCCTGCTAAGCGGCGACTCCTGTCTCCCCAGTCTCCTCACAGGCTTCAGCACTCCGGTCTCCGGGGTTATGGAGGATGGCAGGGGTGCGGGATTAGGAGGCAGATTTTCCCCTTCTGTCTCCAGCAGGCTCTGGAGGCCAAGCTCACAGAGGAAGGCATCCTTACGGTACTCGGAGTGCTGCACCTCCAGGCTGTGCTTCCTCAGCGGACCCCCCAGCCCTCCCGTTGAACTGGACTGGGTCAAAGGCGAGCCCAGCTTCTCTGCTGACTGAACCCGCTTCAGGAGAGGCGAGCGAGGGGGCTCGGCACTCTTGGGTCTGGGACGGACCACCGGCGGCGAGGAGTGAAGCTTGGCAGGGAAGGACTGGGTGGTGTTGGAGCTTCCTACTGTGTGGCCTGGCAAGGGGGGAGGCGAAGACTGGGTGGGGGAAGGTGTGTGGGCGAGCGGGGATAGGGGGATGTTGCCGGCAGACTTGCAACGCGCAGAGCGATACTGGCGGTGGAGTTTAGGGGAGAGGCCGTGCAGGGAGCTGGGCCTCATGTGCTGGGAGGGAGCAGGCGAGTTTGGAGTGCTGGAGGCTGGAGAGCTGCTCTGGGATGAAGCGCCTAAAGAGACACAGAGAGAAGACAGAAGTAAGAGAACAACTCAGATATATGAAATGTAAAAGAAAAAGGTAAAAAAATGGACAGTTTTTTATTAAAATTAAATATTTCCATCAATTTAACTTCACACTGTAACATTGTCGGAATAATGATGAACAAAGATAAGGTCTTTTTTGTTCCATGCTTTCTAATCTCTTGTCAAAACCTGGCGCCTACGTTACCCACAATGCAACTCGACTTGATTCGCTTGACTGCACAGATTCCAGTGTGTTATGCTAGTAGCAGCTAACGTAGCCTGGAGCCACTACTCTGAACTTCTGCCCCAACAATCATCATCACTCAGCTCACTCTGGAGCCACAGAAGGATTCATACAACCAACACCTGGAAACACACTCTGATGTGTAAAAATGGTGGAGCTTCCTTTGAACTTTTCTAATATGTAAAGAACATAATGTGACACGAGACATTTCTTACTGTAAAACATTGAAGAAGTATCAGATAAAACCTGCGCAAATAAATGTAGTAAAAAAAAGTACAAATGAAATACAACAGAAATGGAGTAGCACATTTTCACAATAAGAATATGAATATTTATTTCTTGTAAAGATTGTAATCTTATCTTTCTTTATATAAGTAAAAAAAAACATCAAACTTCATAGAAGGTGGTAATTATTAGTCCTTGATGAAAGATTCCTTCATCATTCTGACCAGCTGGCTGCTTTATGCAAACACTCGTCAATACTTTTGTTTAAATCGCTTCAAAAAGGAAAAACAAAAGAACAATCCCACATTAAATAAAGGAAACTATTAGCTTCATGTTTACACTTACAACACATTATCATCCATGAGTCAACATTTTATGTTTAGCTGATGTATAGTAATACCTCTTTATCATTTTATAGTGTGCATCTCTAACTGCTGACCTGGCATCAGCCCAGTAAAGTCACTTTTAGCTTTAAGGGCTTTCCAGGAAATACATTTGATCTGTTCATTATAAAACTTTGCAGCTTTGAAATCTTTCTCATGTGAACTGATCTTAGAGAATTTCTATTTGAATGCTTTTGTGTGTGAGTGTCGTTCCAGTGTCCTACCCAGGTATGAGGGCTCAGGGGTGGAGCGGTAGCCCTGAGTGGGGGAGCGAGCTGAGAGGCTGTGAGTCGGGGAGCCAGGAAGACTCTCACTGGAGGACAGAGAGCGATTCAAAGAGGACAGGCTGCGGCTGGTGTGGAGGAGATTGGACTGCTTTGTGATCTTGCGGAACAATGAGCTTCGTTTCTTACTGCAGGATGGACAGAAGAGGAGAAGAGGCACAATATACATTAATCTATTTAAAACACTCGACTTTAAAGGGCAATACCAAGGGTTTTATCCACAAATCATATATACTTTAAACTGATGCTGACCA
Source organism: Thunnus thynnus (assembly GCF_963924715.1). Taxonomy (NCBI): domain Eukaryota; kingdom Metazoa; phylum Chordata; class Actinopteri; order Scombriformes; family Scombridae; genus Thunnus; species Thunnus thynnus. Next base: position 1,216,602 of record NC_089519.1, on the reverse strand, counting down.
TTCTCCAAAGCCATTAATCACCAGTTGTGTCATTGTGAGAATCAACTGAGACACGATAATCCTTCCCAATTAACTTTCTTTAAGTTTTAAATATTGGGACATTTCAGGCTCGACTGTGAGTGTGAAACTGCATTCATGCTGCTACGCTGTAAGAAAATCTAATCCAGGAAACAAACAAGGAGACAACATGAATGTTAGTTTTCTAAAAGGCTGCTCTGATCCAGACGAGAATTACAGCACAGGAAGTTTAGTCTTTAAAGTCTGTAGTACAGTGAAAGGAATGGAAACCAATGGCTGCATGAAATAAAATGTTATTATTACTATATAATAATTATTACTATATAATTATGCTTTATAGAACTTTTTCACAGCAGACATTTTGACATGTCAAAACAGGAAAAGCACATGTAAATAACATTAACGATGGCTGAATTCCATTTAGTTTTTCCACCATCATGACCAGTTAACTGGAACAGAAAGTTAATGTCATCAGGTCTACCTGTGTATTTCCTGTTATGACAAGTGAAAATATCTGCTGTGAAAAAGGTTTATTATACTTTTATTTATTATTAGAATTATAATATACTCTGTAACTTAATGGGATGAAACATGCAGCACCACCGTCCCTTGAATTGGGTTTCCCACTACATATAAAGACAGTTTGTAAAAAATACAATCAGATGTATATATTTTTGTATATGATTTATTTATATTAGCATATTGCACTATATGCAAGAAAAAAAGACAAACTCCTTTACTCAGTCTGTTGATGAGCCATGAGACCAGCTACTAGCTCCTACCTGTCCTGGCCGTCCTTCCCCATGGTCCTCTTGTTGCGTCGAGCCATCTTGGACTTATAACTGGCTTTGCGGGCAGGACCCACTTTGATGGAGGTGTTCTCAAAAGGTGTGGTTGTCACTGTCACCTTGTTACCGCTCTGCACAGATTAATAACATTAAATAGTTTCAACACTGATGCTTTAAACTCTCTACAGTATCTACCAAACACTGACCTGCTAACATGTTGCCTACTACGTTAGCAAAGACTTAATGTTTATAGAGTCATTAAGCAAAAAGTTACATGAGAGCTGCAAACGCTTAATTCAATTACATTAATGGCCTTCGCTTGTGAAGAGACAACTAACTAAGTGGCCGTTCTTTGATGGAAATAGAAAAATGAGATGAAAGCTTTATCAAATCCACAGTACAGCTGATTCCTACCTTGAGGATGAGCTCCACCACCTCGGTGTGGACCAGACCGTGCACAGGCTCCCCGTTGACATGAGTGATGAGGTCACCGGCACACAGACCAGATTCCTGTGCAGGTCCGCCTTCCTCCACATGCTGCCAACACACACAGAACAGTTTGACATTCACAGTCCAGCATTAAATGTTTCCTTTATTTTGGCAATGAATAATACTAATAATGTTCAATAATTACTATAAAACAGCTGTCAAATGAGGCTAAATACACAGCAGAGTATTCAGTTATTCAACTGATTCAATTTGTCTTCTAAAATTGAGATCATGACTCTTCAACATTATTAGATATTATAAAATCTCTACATGTGCTGCTTGTCAACCATCTATCCTTCCTTATAATATCCCTCATCCTTCCCTGCTCTCCAATTACAATTACAATACAATTTAGACACTTTTTTTAGTTCACTGATCTATTTTTAATATTAGATTCACCCACTCTGACTTTAAAATGTTCACTTATGAGCCAAAGCACAAGCCAAACATCTGCAAACAGTCAGAACATACTGTAAGTACGATTAAGTCTGCAACTATCAGTGATTTAGGAGTTTCTTACCCAAACAATATGATGCACACTGTAGATGTCACTGTCTCCGATGTAGACCCTGATGGCCCTGAGGGTGAAGCCGTACTTCTTTCCAGAGCGATGGATGGTGATGGGGGAGCGCAGCACGCTGACCGCCGGGCAGAAGTCTCTGCTGGGTGAAGAGTCGCGGGATGACGGGTTGGAGGAGAATGAGTGAGGAGACATGGGGCTGGCCAGCGGAGAGAAGCCGCCATGCTGCTCCACTGGAGGAGAGGGAGAGAGTCAGCAGATACTGTAGTAATGTGCCACAAACTAATATTTTTTAAAGGATTTCGTTCTATTCTTTCCTCACCTGATGGTATGATGACAGACAGGGCTGTGGCGGAGGCTGACTTGATGACCTTGTTGCCAGGTCTGGAGTTTCGTTTCTCTCCATCACCAGACAATTGCTGGTGGCGAGCCCTGCGGAGGACCAGGTCATTGGTGGCCCGGGGCCCCAGAGGATCGTACAGAGGAGTCATCACGTCCCGACCGGCTGCTGCAGGACCCGGAGATAATGTGGTGATGGCCGTGGTGACTCCCGCTGTCTCTCCTTGTCTAGGGGACTTGTCTTTGAGGATGTAGAGCCATGAGAAAATTACAGTTATTTAAGTTTAAAATAGCATTTACAGGTGAAAATGGCAATGTCAGGAAATGTCCTGCTGCCCACTGACTCAGCAGTGGCGGTCTAATAAGGTATACAGTCTGCTTTATTCTTTATCACTTCCTGTGTCTCCTCCTTCCTCACTATCCTCATAACATAACCTCCGAGACGTTTGACCCTCACACACCTGCTCCGTTGATCTCTTTCAAACTGTTCCTCTGCTCCAGAAGACTTGGTGAGGTAACGTGTCCCCCATCCAGTGAGGTTCCACGGACCTTGATGGGGGCCTGGCGGGACAGGAAGTCAGGCTCACCCTCCAGGGGCGAGGCAAAACGATGCGTGTCCATCAGGGCGGAGAAGCGTCGCCGAGCACCAAGAGGAGGGCTTGCATCTCCCTCCATGTAGAGAGACTCTGAACAAGACAGCCGCTTCCTGCCAGGAACACACACAGTAAGAATACATGCAGTAATAGAGTCAGATGAGGTGATAAAATGATCTTTTTCTTCAGTTATTTCTTTAATTAAATCTGTAATGAGTTGTAGTCGAAAAAGGAATCATAGCTGGAGAGATGATACAGATAATTCCTACTTGTTATTGAAAAGGGAAAATCCAATCTGTGAGGTAATACATGATGAGCCATCTTCACATAATCCAATTTTTCAATCCATTATGAATGCAGAGTGTATGAATGGATGATTTTATTTATGAATGTGGAGGGATTAATATCCTGACAGATGCTTCCTGATGACTGAGGTGAAATAGAGTTATGGGGGGTAATGGCAATCTTTTTTCTGTTGTACACTCTGTCTCCATCAGCCATGTGTGTTACTGGGATGTGGCCCCAGCAGGTTGGAGTCTCTCTGAGCTGCTGTGTGACAGACGTAGCAACAGAACAGATTTATGTTTCATGAATCGAGATCCCAGGATGAGTGTAAATATTTCATTTAGGTGGGCTAAAAACTGAAACCCTGAGGTACTGTCATGTGAGGTCTCCTGCATGAATAACCACCATCAGAGTCACACAGATGCTGTTGTATCTGCTAATTAAGTATAAGGGAACAACTTCACATGTGAGTGTACACGTAGCACTGAAACAACTTTATTCAATAATCCTAAATCTACCAATAATTATCCCTTTCTGTAACTTAAAAGGGGACGTTTCATGCATTTTATCTTCTACTGGCCCTTTATGCAGCCCCTCAGTTCAGCCTCTGTCTGAAACAGGCAGTTTTAGCTCCTGTCTCTGTTCTGATTGGCTCGCTTCCAGAAGCTGCTCCTCAGTCGACTTCCTGTGCTTTGGGAGGCTTCGTAAACAAACAGCAGAAGTACAATTTCATTTCTTCTTTTTCTTGTTCTTAACTCGAAATGGCAACCTCACATATACACCCGTAGACGCTCAAGTCCAAATCTGACCTGAAATATGCGAGTGGACAACGTGAACAACAACCTCAGCAACAAGTGCACCATTGGACGGCCATTTTTGAGCAGGTGAACAATCTGACGTCATCATGAGGAGGAAGCAGAGTAAAGGAGAGGGAGCAGGCTGAACTCCTCACTTTTGACTTGAAGATGCATTTTTCTAGACGTTCACCTCAGTTTTTGGAACTTTGACCATGTTTAACATAGAGATCAAACATCATAACAGTATAAACAGTAACAGAGAATCACAAAAACACGACATGTCCCCTTTAACTGGATTTGAGTGAGACAAACATATTGGGTTTCTGTGAGACTTTCCCAGTTTCCAAACTTTGGAGAGGTGGGATCTGTTGCCTGTTTTCGACTGAGTGAGTGTGAACTCAAGTTCTTTTTATACAACAAGTGTCAAATTTGGTGTCAGAAAGCAGACAGAAAGCGGTTATTCAGGCACGCCGGGATACGTGACAACCAGGCTGTTGAAAGAAAAGAAAAAACACCTTCAGGGAACCACCTCCTGAGCACTTTCAGCCCATGCTTACGCAAATATCCAGAACACCCCACCTCACTGTCAAATACATAACTAAACCACGGCTGGGCCTCTGAACCATCACACATTCAGTACTTCACCACCACTCACATCTCAGGGGATCCGGTCCTCCAGCTCTTGTCCCTCATGCTGAAGCTGCCCAGGCTCTCTCTCTTGGTCACCTTGTCCTCCCGCGGGCCCTTGTGCTCCCGACGGGACACGGAGGAAGTAGCTTTCTGCTCCAGCTGAGAAAGATGTTCCATGCTGCTGTACACCTGCAGGGGGACACCGGCGGATCAAGATCACCTGGTCTGGTATTAGATTTTAACAGCTCAGGAGCTTTCTATCAGTTCTTAACTATCTATTTATTTATATATTTATTGTTATTATATACAGTGTATATTTTGTTCTGTACTACCAGACAGTTGCATCTGTGTTTAAAATATACGATGAAACTCTTCCTCGAGGAGGAGGAAGAGTTTGTGACCACTGGTCCAATAATCTGACTGAACGACTTACATCCTGTCAAGTGAAACATTCTGAATCTGTGTGTTTTTACAATTTTGGCTTCAAAATCAAATTAATATTGGCACAATATATTGGCTACTGGCAGCTTCAATCTAAAAATACCAATATCCAAACTGGCTTTTACAGCCCACGTCGTCTATGACGACTTATCACAAGATTAAATCATATTGATTGGTGCTGGTGTTTAATATTTGGATTTTATCAAACACTGATTGTAAATGCATTTTCTAGGACACCAACTCCAGAAAACAGTGTAATACAAAACTGTATTTTACACATTTATCCTCATGATGTACTACTGGTGTTATCTGGAGTCTGACTTGGACGGGGGTCACATGGGTGGGACCAGTTTCTTTAATGACACACTACTTCCTGTTTGATTCCTCTGTGCAAACCAAAATCCAATTAAGGACCCGAAAAATCACACTTTTCTTAGAAACGTAATGGGAACCAGTGACCATGTTGTGAATCCCTCGGGGGTAGAATTAAGATGTGTGTCTCCTTTCAAGGTGGTTGTTTACGTCTTTATCCTTCATGTCTCTGTTTACAGTCTCATAAAGCAGAATGGCTGAATAAAAAGCACCAAAAACACTGTCAGATCTCTTGTCCTCATATGTCGGTTAACAATGTAAGTGCATAATCTTAAATAAATCTTAAATACTTAAATACAGTATCTTCAGCCTCTTTGTGCATTCACAGGATAATAAACTGACCCCCAGCATCATGTGTGTGGCTTAATGGATGCCAAAACATATAGAAAAAAAGCTTGTGTGTTTCACCATGTGAGCATGGACGTGAGCGAGAAGACATGCACACAGTTAGTCCGTCTAATTATGTGCAGAGTAACAGAGGAGAGCTGAGCAGTGTGGGGGAGGACAACAAGAAGAGCCATGTTAAAGGAAGCTTAAAGAACATTCAGCGGTGCACCATGGTAACAAGTAGCAGCGTTTTTCTTGGGAGGAAAACCAAAAACGATTTGAAGAGCCAGAACTAGAAGAATCAGAATATAAAGTGTCACACAGTAAAATCTCTGGATGATTATTCATGGGACATCTGTTTGTTTTGAAGTGTGATTGTTTGTTGGGAGCCCTTCGGGGGTTTTCTTATCTCACCTGCACAGATGAGTAATTTTTAATCACCTGTTATGCTTTTTATCATCCAATTTCATCTTTGTTTAATGACTCTGATTCTATATTTTAACACTGCAAACTAACTAATCATCACCTGCTGTGAACAAGCATCACTACGTCTTAACAGGAAGTCACAGACAAATACTAACTACAGCAAGAGAAGAAGAAAGAATGACAAGTATTCATGTTCAATTCAGAGAAGTGTCCTTTACAATTACCATCACCATTACAAGCCAAATACACATTGAGCCTGAACATGAACTTTGGAGCATAAAATATAGTTTACTGATGTCAATCTTTGAGACGTACTTTTGTGTTTTATGTTGTTTGTCTGTACTTGTGTTTATGTTGCTGCCAGAACACTCTTGAAAAAGACATTTTTAATCTCAATGAGGTTTTCCTGGTTAAATAAAATGTGATGTTACCTGCAAATAATCACTAACATCTTATCCCTTGGATTATATAAGGCTGCATCTAAGGAATACTGTATTTACATAATCAATTCATCTGCTGATTATGTTCTTGAATTATTAATTAATTGTTTGGTCTATAAAATGTCAGAGGTCGTATAAAATAGTGAACAATGCCCGTTACAAGCTCCCAAAGTCCAAAAAGACTTAATCATCGTCTTGTTTTGTCTGACAGGAACCACAACATTGATTTTACAGTATATGAATAAGAGAAAAGCAGCAAATCCTCATATTGAAGCTGCTAAAACCAGCAATGTTTTGCTTAGTTAATATTCAATTAATTGAATATCAAAATAGCTGCTGATTTATTTTCTATGATTGACTAATCGATTAGTCAACTAATCATTGCAGCTCTACATTGATAATTCAAACAATATCCATATGTGTGTTTGCATGTGTGTTCAGCAGAGCTCTTTGTTCACCTGCGTCGCTCCGCTAAGGCCTCTCCACAGCCCTCAAACATAACTTCAAATAATCTCAGATATAATTGAAATCGGCCCCTTAATGAGGTGCTTTTGATTTACTGAAGAGCTCCTTCACGACGAGGACGGACTGGGTGAAAGACAGAGGGAAGGCAGATGGAAAGACAGAGCCAGAGAGAGAGAGAGAGAGAGAGAGAGAGAGAAATACCATGAGGTGAGAAAATCCCACGCGAGAGGGAAAGTGTGACAGAAGGAACACACTGAGGAAGAGAGAGACACAGATCAGGAGAGCTGGCATGAAAGATGAAAATGAAAAATCGTTGAGGTTATGAAACGCACATCTGCAGACAGGTAGAGACGCTGATATTAAAGATATACAGGCAGACGAGAGGGATAAGAAGGAGTGGTGTAACAGTTACAACAAGCAGTTCGACTTTCTGCATCTCAGGCATGAGACCTGCGTCCAGCCTCCAGGTGTTGCTCTCTATATGATATGACCTCATTTTATCTCCTCCTTCCTCATCTGATGCTGCGAAAGAATCCAAAGTGCCGAGCGAGTGTCTGTGTAACAAACTATAACAGGCTGACAGGTTGACAGAGTGAGATGGAGAACAAGAAAGAAAAAAAAAAAAGAGACGTCAGAGTGAAGTGACAGAGAGAGAAAGAGAGAGAGAAGAAAGAGGAGAGGGCATCAGAGAGACAAAGTCAGACCTTGCTGAATCGAGGAGAACAGGAGGAGAACTGTCTGATCTCCACCGGCTCATCGTCATTGGTGTCATCCTCATCGTACGTATTGATGTGGTGATAACGATCCGAGCGAGCTGGCAGAGGAGGGAGTGAGAGAGTGAGAGAGAGAGAGAGAGAGAGAGAGAGAGAGAGGGGAGGGGGGGATAAAATATATGAGCTGTCAGTATAACATAAAACGTGCTTTTCTGACTGTCACAGGATGACTGTGCGCTCGACGAAACCTAATATTGATGTAACTGCTGAGCTTTACAGACACATAAATCCAGACACACATACTATCAAAGTAGCTGGTGTCCTCCTCCGACTCCAGGTGAGGGATGAACTCCGCCTTCTGTCTCAGCAAACTGTTCCAGTCCAGCTCCGTGAAGAACGAGTGCTGTTTCACCTCAAATGCTCCACCTAGTGGCAGGGGTACAAACAACATGACCTGTGAGCCTTCAGCAAAATATGGACACGCAGTATGTTTAAAACAGGTAAAATCAATGTTTTATCATAATAACAATGTATCAGATGACAATAAGTAATGTGAGAGGTGATGAACCTACAGAGACTCTGCACCTCGCCTCTTCTTCACAGAGCTTTACAGCAGAAAAAGTTCTAAAAACCCGCTGTACACTACCTACTGAGCACCAAACGGCAAACTGACACAGTCAGCAACTAGCTGGTGAACATAGTGGAGCATTAAACAGCTGAAGACACAGACACATATTTCCTTCAGGGTTGGTAGAGAACAAAAACAGCTAAAGTAGAGTGAATATTGGACTTAAATTCATCAAATGGCCTGAAACACGTCTCCAAAGTAACTGGAGAACGTTTGCTAACAATTCAAACATATCATCATGAAAGATAATCATATGACAGTGTTGTGATCACAAATTGTTTCTGCTGCCCCCCAGTGGCCACAAAATTACTTACTGCCGGTTTCAAAATAAAGAAAAGCAAATATTGTGTTCGTGGAATGCAGAGTTGATTTTATATATCGTCACATAATTGTCAGTTTTACAACATACATACTTTTTGGAAAAGCTTTCATTAAAGGAATAGTTCATGATTTTGGGAAATATGCGTATTTGCTTTAGAGTTAGACGTGAAGATCGATAACTCTCTTATATTTGTCAGTTAAAAATTAAGCTGCAACCAGGAGATGTTTACCTTTGCACAAACACTGGAAACGGGGGGTAAACAGTCGGACACATACACCATTTAAAACAGTTTTTGTACAGATTACAGAAATAAGAAATACAGTAACAAGTTAATTACTGAGCTTTAGAGGTGCTGGAGGCAGAGAGCCAGGCTAGCTGTTTCACTGTGTCTAGTTTTTGTAATTAGCTAAGCTAAGCTAACCAGCTGCTGGCTAACGATCCTCTCAACTCTTGGTAAAAAACAAGCAAACAAGCAAATTTCCCAAAATGTCTATTAACTATTTTTTTTATTTTTGCTACTTTGCATTTTCAATCTTGCTGAAAAATTGCTAAAGCTGGCAGGTCTGATGATAAGTGATGGTTAGTACCTGTGCCCAACCTCACAAGAGGGTTGGTCTGCAGCAGGGCGGAGATGAGAGCCTGGGCGTCTGCAGGTAAGGCTTCATCACCATCTGGCCAAACTATATCATCTGATAGAGACAATGCAGAGATAGCAAAGGGTCAGAGTGACAAAGAAGAGAAACGCTGTCATTTTGAGGTACTTCTGAAGATGACAGATCATTGGCTGTAAAATTACCCGTAATACCTGCATTTTCACCCAGAGAAAAAAAGAAATACAGTATTAAACATGACCAAAAGTTTCACTATCTAGAGCAGTGTTCGAAATCTTTAGACTTCAAAACTCTGCTTGAATCTTATCACAGCAACACTCAATCTTTTATCAATTTAATCCAAGATTAAGAAACATAAAAACCCTGAAAACTACTTGAATGAAAACATACAGTACAGCTTTTAAAGTTTGCTTTTAATAGCTATAAATGTGTGGTTTGTATTCTGAGAAAGACAGAAGTATTGTATGTTTAAAGCTGTTTTTCTCACCTGTAATGACCTGTCCGAACAGTTCCTCAGGAGTGTCTCCAAAGAAAGGCACACAGCCCACCAGGAACTCGTAGAGGATGATTCCCATGGCCCACCAATCCACCGGCTTGCCGTAACCCTGACGGAGAATCACCTCTGGAGCGATGTACTCAGGAGTACCACACACCTGAGTGACGGAGAGAAGGAGGAAGAGAGAAAGGACAAAGAAAGAAAGAGAGAGGGAACAAAAGGATGGGTTAAAGATGCTTTAGAAACGCCCTAAATAAAAATATTCTTTACAGAGTCACTCTATTCAAATTACAAAAGACCTAGTTTCCTATTTAACTCTGGTGGTATCGAGCCATGCAAGTAGTTTGAGATGCTCAAAGCATTAAAAATGCCATATGTAACAGAAATGCACAATGTACAGATTATATAAAATAACAAGTGGTCTAACCTATAACTAATGACTAAGACGTCTCTTGAAAGAGACATAACTGCTGAGCTTTTCAAATGATAGTCTCAGCAAATATAGCTGAAATTATTTGCATGGTTAAATTGCTTTTGTGGCGGATGGGATTTCCATAAATGATGTGGACAAACTGACTCTTTAATACTAACAGCAGTAAGATGGAAAACATCAATTTAGCTTCTCTGCTCTGTCTGTCTGACATTTTCCACACTGATGACACGTTCAAGGTTTTATTCTCCTGATCGGATTTACATTTCTATATATATCTGATATATGTGCTGCTCAGTAATGATATACTGTTCAGGGACTTTGAAAGCGAATATGAAATGTATGCATTTGTGTCAGTGTGTGTTAATGTGCGAGTGGCTGCACACGCTGTCTTACACAACAGACATCATTATTGACTGAATGGGAAATACTCCCCTAATCAGAATCTGCACTCGAAACACGAAGAGCAAAGCCCCTGGTCTGTCTCATCCACAGATGTGAGTTGATTACTGGCAGACAAACAGATGCCAGAAGGGCTGGAGGACACACGGGCCAATCTGACTGATTATGACTAGTTTAATTCAGAGCACAAACAATAACTGTAATTGCAAAATGGGATTGTGATGGAGATGGCGAGCATTAATGATTCACTAATTCAGACTACACAGGAAGCATTGTGTTGCAATGTCTTTATTTGGAGATTAATGATCCTGCCGGATGACTTGGCAGGTTGGCACGCACGGCTGGAGAAGACTGAAAGACGCTCTGAATGCCAGTCGTGCATCCACCTTACATCCTATCTTAGCATTTCATTGCACACACCTCGTTTATACAGCTGCTAATTAAATGTATCTGTCAGCATTTCTGTTTTTATGTTATGATACATACTGACATTAATGTCTTACTGGCTGAGGAGCTACTCAGAAATCTACCAGACATTCTGGTTCTAGGTTACAGGTACTTTACCTGCTTATCCAGGAACTCCCTGGCATCCTTCTCAATGTGTCCTTCATACAGGTTGGTTGTGAGGCTCATCAGGCCCATCTTCGACAAGCCAAAGTCTGTCAGCTTGATGTGGCCCATGGAGGTGATCAACAGACTATATCAAGAGAGACAACAAGCAATTACACATTTCACACTTAAAAACTTCAAATTCTGGCACATGGCAATCAAATCCTGCTTGTTTCATATTTAATGTCCCATCAATGGCAGCTCGCCTTACAGCTTGAAAAACCTTAAAGTGATAAAGTGTATTTTACTGCCACCAGACAGGAATTTCAACGAAGCGTTACTTCATATTTTGGCCACTTGGGGGCAGCAGAACAAGCTGTAAATGTAACACTAACATACTATCACTTTATAAAGTTGTTTGTTGGTAAAGTAGGCCAACATGTTTAAGTTGAGTTAAATGAGAGTGGTGAAAAACACAGACAACCAAAACAATGAGCTTGACACTAAAAGGCTCTGTAGAGTTGAAGGGAACCGATACTCCACATTACACACAGTCATTTGATCCATTTTTGATAAAAATAAATATATTGATAAGTGCAGCTTTAAACACTCACTTGTCAGGTTTGAGGTCTCTGTGGACGATACCGTAGTTGTGCAGGTACTCCAGGGCGAGAACAGTCTCTGCAAAGTACATCCTCGCCAGCTCTACTGGCAGAGCCCCGATGTTCTTCAACAAGGTGGCGCAGTCACCACCTGAGAACACAGTAACACCTCAAGTCCTTCAATTTATCTCACCAGGATAATCCAAGAGTCAGTGGATTTAGTCATAAATATAAAACAATTCTGCAGGATGGATTGTAAACAAACTTCATTCATACATTCTATCATTTTGTCATCCTGGTTTTCCATATTGTGATTTTGCTGTTTTGGTTTATTCTGTACACATAGATCTGACATCTGTTCTGTCCTGGATGAGGATCCCTCCTCTGCTGCTAATCCTGAGGTTTCTTTCATTTTTTACCCATTAAAGGTTTTTATTCTTATCTGAACTGAGGGTCTAATGACTGAGAGTGTCATACGTTCTATAGATCGTAAAGCCCCTTGAGGCAAACTTGTCATTTATGATATTGGGCTATATAAATAAAATTTACTAGATTTTACATGACTAGGATTACCAAAGTCTGATCCTTGACTGAGGCAGAACAGCATCATTATATATATCTGTAATATATTCAAATGACATGACAGTATATTTAAAGTGTATATGTGTACAGATGAGATATATATGTTTATTTATTTATTTATCTTTTCTGTGATCCACCTTTGCTGCCACATGTATAATGGCAGCGTCATCATACATGAGTTACTTGCTCACAACTACCCTCCTGCCTGAGTGTGTGTGTGTGTGTGTGTGTGTGTGTGTGTGTGTGTGTGTGTGTTTGTGCACCAGCAGCAAACATAAGAACCTCTGCAGCTACCAGGACCACAACACTGTCCTCCGCTGACCTCCAGGAAATTCAGCATAGAAAAGATAAGCAGAGCTGGAGCAGAAGTGTTAATCTACTGACCTTGTTTCAACATGGATCAATCTCATTTGTCCCTCTGAAAATCTCTCTCCATCATTCTACTTTGGCTTCCCTGATACTGTCATATGTTTTGGGAATGAGGGCTAACAAGGGCAGGGCAAACAATACCGCCACTTGTCGGGCATTAAGCTGACACTTTTATCCGGGATGAAATGAATGAAGTGAAAAAGATTCAAGGTCACGATCGCTACAAGCAAAAAGCAGTAAAGACTAGAAAGGTCAAAGACACCAGACTAGTGAAGTGCTAGGTCAGGAAATAGGAGCCAGGGAGGAAAGGCTGGAAAGTGTTGTTATTTTACAAACCAGATACAGAAATCTGATCTAACATCTTCTTCAAACACCTGACACAGAAAAAGGAAGGACGAACAGAACAGGAAGAGGCCGACTCACCCGTTCAGAGTGGCCTGATGAATCATAATCTTATCTCGTAATAAAAGTCTGCCAGTAGCGTGTCAGTAAAACCGAACCTCACCTTCGACGTATTCCATGACCATGCACAAGTGTCTGCGTGTTTCAAAGGAGCAGAACATGGAGACGACGAAGGGGTTCTCTGCGAAGGTGAGGATGTCTCTCTCGACGAACGCCTGCTGGATCTGATTCCTCAGGATCAGATTCTGCTTGTTGATCTTCTTCATGGCAAAACGCTGACGTGTCTCCCTGTGGCGCACCAAGTAGACGGCACTGGAGAGAGGGTGAGACGGAAGAGATAAAGAGATGAAGTATTGAGGACAGCATAGTGAGACAATGGTAAAAAAATAGAAAAGATATTCCTTCTGCTTTTTGGACATGAATTTATTAGAGTACGGCTGAGTGGATACAAAGATTTAAAACCTCTGGCACAGAATGTCAAGCCCCAAGCTAATAACCTTTGTGGTGTTTTTGAACTTGAATCTTGAATCTTACCTCAGAACTATCTGTTACTGTCTTACTAGTATTACAAGCCATCTTTCTCATGGGCAGAAAATGCAATGCTCTCCTTTCCGGTGCAACAGAGACAGCTTTAGATAAAGTGAAAATCTTTTGAAATGCACCAGCATATGTGCTGATTAAAACCAAGAGGAGACGACATGTTCCTCTTGTCTTAAAACCACTGCTGCTTGTTTGTTTGTTGTGGATTAGATTTGAAGTTTGTCATTTCTGTCAACTGACTGAACAGATCAGCCGCTGAGAACGCGTCAGACATGCTTTTTAAAACGAGTCCCCTTTAAATCTCTCTGATCCTCCACTGTTGGTGTTTTAATGATTCCTCGCTCCACCGAGGACTGGCGATGCGAGTTTTAGCGTCTGTTAGTTAGCTGGTTTGGTTTTTATCTTCATGTCATGACAAGACACTTCTACTGTAGATATCAAACATCAAATCAATCTTTACACTTTATGTGCAAAAATCAGAAGAAAATAAAACCTCACTGACTTTCCCTTACGAAACAATATGCTGTGTGCTCCCAGTAAAAAGGGCAGAAAACAACATTTTCTATTATTGAGATGATTCATCTACAGCTGCAACTAACAATTATTTTAATTATCGAATAATCTCACAATTAGTTTTTTTGATTAATCGATTCATCGTTTCAGTCTGTAAAACATCAAAAAACTACGAAAAATGCCAAATATAACGTCATCAAATGTCTCCAAAACTCAAAGACATTCAATTCACTACAGTGTTAGAGGAGGGAAAAGAGCCTGAAACCATCAAATGGCATTTTGGCTAAAAAACATTTTAAAAAAAGACAATTATCAAAATAATAGCTCATTAATTTTCTGTCAATCGACTAATCAATCAAAGACTAATCATTGCAGCTCCAGATACATCACACATCTCATCATTAGCTGCAATTAGTTTACTTACTTTTGACAACAATTTCTAATAGCATTAGCTTAGCATGTCTACTGTAGTCCAGGGTGGATATTGGTGGTTTTCCATATTTTAGCCAATTCAATACAACACAAATTGTGTATATTTTACATGAACACTGATCATGTTCCACATGGTGATATATCATCATTTTTAGGTTGGTTTCCTACGTTCCAGGCAGCTGGTTCTCAGCAGTGGATGTAACTCTAATTATTTGTTGTAGTTTTATTCCAGTTTCCACTATTGTGTTGCCTCTCTTATCGAACCTTTAATGAACTCTTGGTGAAGCACTGTGTGTTGAAAAAAGAAAGTTTGATCTTGGTTGAACCAGTTTGCAGAGTGAAAGTGTTGGTTTAATTAAACTGCACTGGATCCTCAAGTTTGCAACTGTGTTTTTATAGTTTTGTAGCTTTGGTTGTCTTTGCATCTGCATCTCAAACAGTCCAGAGTGCTTCTGTTGTCTTTTTGTTGCACAGGTTTCAGTCGACTGCTTACCCGTACGCTCCATTGCTGATCAATTTGATGCTCTGAAAGTCTTCTTCACTCGGTGGCTTGATGGCTCTTCCTTTTCCCTGGTGACAAACCCAACATTTTCCCCATAGAATAAACCACTTATTCTCAAATGTTCTAATGATTCCATATTGTGTGTATTGTGTGTGAATGCATATAAACACAGGTCTGTCTGTGTGAGTGTGTGTTTGTTCGCTCTTCACCTCTGCTGAGTCATCGGTCTCCGGTGTGTGTGGACCCTCGCTGTCGTAGCTGTCGAGGCTCACGATTTCTGGTGAGAAACATTTTATTTAACGAGCAAACCTCATGTCAAAATGAAAAGAAACATTTTTTCATGCTATAACACCAGGCCTCCCACACTGCTGTGAGCAGATAGAAAATTTGCAGCTGCTCAGACATCTTTGACAAAACAGCTATTCAAGTTTCAAAACAGCTGAAGGTCCAAACGCATCACATCACACAGACAAAAACACAAAAATTAAAATATCTCCTTCCTATTAATTTTTCTTGTCTCCTTCAGCTCTCCTCTTCCTCCCCCTCACTTTGTACATCCTCCCACCTCCAGCAGCTCTGGCAGCAAATTTTCACTGTTCTCTGCCTCTTGTACTGTATGTGACAGCTGCTAGAATACACTGATTATAGTAGTGTTTTGTTGAAGCAGTGAAATAATTGAATGATGATTAACTCTGTAAAGGTTTACAAAGCTGCTCTGTAGATATTAACTTCATGTAAAATGAAAGTGACTCAGCCGAGAATCATATATTCTGTCAGTTTCTGTTTGACGCTGCCAACAACTGATCTTGTCAACAGTCTCTATGGGGATCCAAGAAAATTAATGAGAAAGTTAACGCGTGGACGTGCAAGCGGCTGCGTGGGTGTGCATGGGTGTCTGTGCATAATAATGTAGGTGCAAAAAAGAAAGTGCAAGATCAAGATATCAAGTGGCTCACTGTTAGCAGAGATTAACTGAGAAAGATCTAACAGGCTCATATTTCTCATGAATTCAGATAGAAATCTGCTGCGGTTTATTGTGAAGAGTCATTCCGGGCCATTTAACCCATCAGCTAATGAACAGCTCATGATGGATTAGAACGGGACGAGCAGAGCAGATGTGAATTAGAACGGCGAGTCTGGGAGCCGATTTTGTGCCGTGATGATTAATGAAAGACGGCGGTGCTGCTGCACAACCAGCCAGCAAATGATACAGCCTGTTCAGACTCTACATGTCAATAAATATCTCATCCTTGACATCCAAAACAGCTGATAGGAGCAGCTGAAAGGAATAGTTTGACATTTTGGGAAGTTCGGTTATTTAGTTTCTTCCCAAGAGTTGGATGAGAAGATCAATATCACTCTCATGTCAGAGTTAATTACGGAGCTGGGGATAGGAGGTGGTTTGCTTAGCTAAGGATAAAGACTAGAAGAAAGGGGAAACAGCCTGGCTCCTGCCAAACTTAAAAAACCTGCCTATCAGCACCTCTGAGGCTCTCTGATAAACACTGCATCTGGTTTGTTTAATCTGTACAAACAATGGTGTAAAAATGACAAGTTGTGGTTGTAACTATTTCTTGGCACAAAGTCGATTATCCATCTGATCAGCACTTCTGTGCCGCATCTCTGCTGGTTTCCTGGCAACCGCACTGTGATGACAAGACTCTGGGAAGTCACTGCACCCTGGTGTTGTTTGCCAAAACAAGGCGAGAGAGTCTACAGCCACGCTAGTGGCTCAGTAAGGCTATACTTAGGTACAGCAGTGCATCGAACTAGATGCTAATGTCAGCATGCTAACATGCTCACAATGACAATGTTAACATGCTGATATTTAGCAGGTATAATGTTTACAATGTTCACCATTCTGGTTTGTGTTAGCAGTGTTAGCATGCTAACCTTACATTGTCATCCTGAGAGCAATGCTGCTAGTGTGGTGAATAAAAATGGTTAGCATCGTTAGTTACACTTTTAATACTGATGCTGTGTGTGGTTTTAGTATACTAATACTTACTTATTATACTAACAATAAATACTTGTACTAAAACCTGTGCTCACCAACCATATCTGGCAACCTGCAGTGTAGCTAGAGATGCAGCATAGACGGATGGATAAACTGTTGATCGTGGAGGAATATTTCCAGTAAATAATCCCCCTAAAAACACAAATGGGTATTTGTATATTACTATTTGTGTTCAGCTTAAACAAACGATTTACAGCTTGTTAATTAAGCGGGAGATGCTGGTAGGTGTATTTTTAACTCAAATTTCTGAATTGAGAGAGCCAGGCTAGCTTTTTCCCCCTGATTCCAATGTTTTTGCTAAGCTAGGCTAATCGCCTGCTGGCTCTATCTCCGTACTGAATGCACAGATATGAGAGTGGTATCCGTCCATTCATCTTGGAAGTGTCAAAATCTCTTGTTTTTGTCTGTGATTTATGTGAATTCAGCACAAGAACAGGCTGCACATGTACAATGAATCCCAGAATAGTTATTTTCTTTCTTTTTCTCTCTCACTTACCCTCCAGTGGGTCTCTGGTCAGCCCCAACTGGCTGATGATGTATCGAGGGATGTCTGCCTTCATCAGTTGTCCCTCCTTGGCGTGGTCCTCTGCTGCCTCCAAGAGATGGTAGAACTCTTCAGGGTTGAACTCCTGTTATTGGAGGAAAAAAGATTGATGTGCCAATATAAACGCACCTTAAAGCTGAGGCTGACATGTCTGAGTATCTGAATATCTGGCATCAGATAAAATTACTCAGAGAATTTACAGCAGACAACATTCAGGAGGGAAAAAAGAAACTTCATCAATCAGAGCTAAAGTAATAGATTGAAATCTGGTGAACAAATTATGTAGCACAGCAAAATTATTGTGGATTATTTAACTCTGAACGTATTAAATCATTTTATTTCAGTGCTCAAGTCCACATAATCAGAGATTTAACACCTTTAGGTCTGAAGACCAGCAACAAAACCATGTCCACACTTACTACCATTGAAGTGTTTGATGTGTTGGATTACAAAAAGAAACATTTGTCCCTTCTTAAATATCTTCTTAAAGAAAAGAGACTAAATTATATCCGGCAGTTTGAATGATGTCACACTGCTGGTAAAGACTGGTTCTCACAGGTAACTGATGACAGGTGAACATCATGATATTATGACAACGATAATGACAGTATAATCATATGGGTCACATATATGCATATTGAGGAAAATAAAGCCCTAAAATGGTTCAATATTTTTCAGACAAGCAGGACTCATTCATATTCTGTATTAGGGCTGCAACTAATTATTATTAATTTTTAATCATCCAGTTATTTTCTCACTGTTGATTTGATTTATCGTTTATCTAAAACATGTTGAAAAATTGTAAAAAAGAGACAGAAAACACATGAAATATTCACATCTAGGATTTGACTCAATATTTGGCAAAAAATAAGCTATTGATTGAGTATCAAAGATACTGCCAATTCATTGTCTTCAAGCAAATAATCGATTGACCTCCAAATTGTTCAGCTTTAACAGAATCTATTTACTGCACTAATTCTGATGTTATTTATGGGCGTCCACATTTAATAGAGTTTCTTTGACATTGTCATTATGAATTTCAATGTTTCCACTAAGAGTAATAATTACTCAGTCGACGACTCAACGTTTAGCCCGACAAATCACAGAGTGTCTTATACAGATTTAAAATTTTGGAAAAAGAAACACTGATATCGGATCATTACTTGGAATCAGGAGAGGAAAATGCTTCATGCATCTCTAACTATGATAAGTTTTCAGTTTCAGTTTTAAATATCATAACTAATCAATACTAAAGTGGTAAAAGGCTGAAATTCCAGAAACTAGAACAGATCAGAGTTTCAATATCTACAGAAACAAAACACCTCCGGCTCAGCATCACGACAAAACTTATCAACTTACTAAACCATCATGATTCCTGCCAATATATTGATAAGATATTTCAAGATAATTTATCAGAGATTACAACCTAGTTTCTTTCCAGCCTTACAGTTGAGTGTTACCATGTTGACTAACAACCTTGTTAGCAGTGTCAAAAGAGTTAATATCTAACAAATAATGACCACTGATGGACTGAACCACATAATACCGACAATGCAAAAGTTATAATAACTGAACTAGGATTTACTTCAACCTGCTGCAAATTCATGACCAAATACTGCAACAGGGCTGTCAAACAAACCCAGTTGGTGTTAATACACCTCCCAACTTTAAATTGCTTTCCCAAAAACATCCTTTTTCTCCAATGAAACAGCCTTTCATGGTATCCTGTGGGATTCAGTTTCATTCCTGTTGGTGGAATAACATTTTGATTAGAAAGCGGAGCCTGGGGCAGCCAGGATCATTTCCTGCCTCCCCTGTTCTCTCATATCTGCTCCCCTCGACCAGAGAGAAAAGAGCGAGAACGGAGAGGGAGCATTAACCTGCCTCCCTGATAGCTTGCTCTCCTCCAGGATAATATTCTTGCAGCTAACAGCCTACGGACTGTGTGACATTTTCACCGAATCAGACTTGGCGACTGACTTGAATGCTAAATGAACTCTACATCCGAGGACAACGTTTTATCTCTGTGTGTCTTCCTCCTGTCTAACCTAAGGGCCGGCCTGACCCTATCGACCTCTTCTGACGGTTGCCTTGACAACGGAAAGATGAGCCGGGGGGAGGGGGGGGAGGGGGGGGAGGGGGGGACCACACCAATGACGAACATGTGAGGCCATCAATCAGTGAGCTGATATGCAGGTATGGCTGAGCCTCCTGTGTATATAAAGAGGCTTGTTACTAATGAGTAAGTTGGGGTGAGTTACGTGCTGCTGTATGTATCAACACGCCAAGGACACGGCTCTGTCTCCCGGCTGATTTCATGTGCACACAGAGTAGTGGAGGTGGAAAGAATATTTTACAGTTTCAAGTTAAGTTGGAAAAACACCCTGAGGCGATGAGCGTACAGGATGTGCAGCACGTCTGAGTGACACAGCTTAAACAAAACCATGAACTCTGCTGCATAATACAGTACGTTCATACATCCACAGCACATCTCATGTATTAAGAATGCTGAAGGTTTACTGGAAACAACTGTACGTTTCTGGTTCTGTGTTTCTACATCCGCTGGTTTGGATTTAAATGCAGCCACTTGGACTGATTGTTTAATTAAATCTTTTTCACTCCTTTTAGGGTTTAACATCGCTTCCATCCTGTCTGACATACTGTATATACTCAAGATTCAAGATTCAAGAAACTTTATCGTCTGTCACATAGTAACAGGACTTCCTCTTTGGCACGGCTCAATCACAGACAGGTAGACAGACACAACAATAACAGTGTATAGTGATGATAGCTACATGTACGTACCCTGTTTTATATCTAAATGATGAATCATCCCTAATCCTACCTGTAGAGACGAGAGTTTTGTTCTCAAGATTAACAGCAGAAAGAAAATGAAATTGAAATATGAAATTGAAATCTCTCCTCTTGGTCTCAGCAGGCATCAGTGGAAGCTGTTCTTTTATAAAGTCTTGGAACTTTTTGTGACCATAAGGTGCTAAAATAAGAACTATTCAAGTTCTTCTGAAGGCTGCTCAAAAGATCAAATTATTACTTTCATCTCTCCTGAATAAACAAGGTGAAGAACAAAGTCTTCAATCGAGCATCTTCAACGGCAACAGCAGGCAGCTGCTTTATGTTCATCTTAAATCTGTGCATATGTGTTTTTCATGTTTGTAATCCTAATAGGGGAATATAACAATAGCTTGATAATACTTCTTTTATAGGTACAGAGTGCTGGCATTGAGTCTGTATTTGTGCTGCTAATTTGCTGCAATTTGGAGGTTTTTCATTTCTATATTGTAAAGCTGTGAGTCAGAGCTGAATGCACATTCCTTGAATAAGCACATTCAGTCTCCTTTATGTCTCTTTGTCCCAACCAAACTACACACACACACAAAAAGATATTAGGCCTTTTTTCACCCTTAAATAAAGAACAAGTAAAACAAATGCAATGTCAAAGATTCAAAAAGCCTTAACCTTCCCTTTAAATAGTGACAGAAAAGCTTCCAGCTGTGAACCTGTGTTTCATCACTTCAGATTGAATCCATTGTGGACCGCCTGGCCTACTTCTGCTCTGCTAATTCTTTAACGCCATTTCAGCGTGAAGGAGTCGACCCTTCATCTCCATGTGGGAGGACAGAAGTCTCTCCTCACAGATGAAGGAGAACATACTCATTCAGAATTTAAAAGAGCCCCCCCGACAGTCTTGTCACTTGGTTCAATAAACGCTCATTTGGTAAATCCGTATCAGTGTGTGATGAGAATCTCTGAGTGATTGTAGGAGCCTGGATTTGCTTAACTGTCAAACAAAACAAAGGCCACACTATCACATAGTGATGTTAAACTCACCAAGCACTCGAGGAGCCTGGCTGGACGAGATATGATGATAAAGAGCTTTTTTACCAGCTCAATGACGAAGGTGAGCTCTGAACTCTCTGAGCGCTCATAAGCCTGTTAGAGAAAGACACAGACACACAGATAAAGTCAGTTTGGACGTTGTAGTGTTCGAGGAACCTTTACACTCTTGTCCACCTCCACAACTCACATTATGCATCAGCTTCTCCAGGTTCTCCTGCAGTTCGCAGAAGTACACGCTGGTAATGAGGCCCTCACGTGATTTGGTCAGGCAGTCTCTGGACAGCTCCGCTACCTGGTGGTGGATGAAGCTGAGGACCCCATCAGCCAGTGGCAGGACATACTCTGGAGAGTAGTTCTGGATGAACTCGGCCAGCCTCTCCTCCATCTGAGCTGTGGCCTAATTGAGAACAAGATGGCGGTTAACAGTTGAATTATTGTCAAGTTGTCCGACTAGTGTTGAGAAGATAATGAAACATATTGAAAGACTTCAATATATTGACTTTAACTCATTTATAAGATGTTTTAGGACTGAATGTCTGATGGGTTACTAACACACTGTGGCAGCGTAATGACATTTGTCTGATTAATTCTCTACAGTATGTAAGCCTTTGCTATTTTTCAATCTTGATGCTCACTGAATCTCACTGAATATGCAGATGACATGCAGCTGCATCTTCTTCACATTCACCTCCACTACTTCTTCAGCCGACCGTGTGCCGTGGGTGTCAAATGATATGATGCTACATGATCTGGCTGGTGTGTGTTGTATTTAAGGGGTTTTGATTGAGATTAAATTAGTCATTGCATGAGAATCAGATCACCAAAGACAATTTTCATCACGCTGGGCTGAACCATCTGAACATGTAATGCTTCAGACAGGATAAGACCCTCCATGGTCATTTAAATGTGTGCACATACAAAACATTGCGTGGAAAAGCAAGTCAGATAATATTTTGGAACATGAAGCAGGCACACGTGGCAGATATTTTAAAGAAAAACACATTATTATCACAATATAAGATACATTAAGCTTCTACAGCACAGGAGCCGACGTCAGGTATGCCATGTTGAGCCATGTTGAGCCTTCATTCACAAACCTGGGAACCGTACAACAGTGTGTGGGATGACTCCTCAACGCTGCTTCACAATGCATCACTGTGAATGAGTGCAGGATGATGGTGTGTTTGTGTTTGTGTGAGACGTTTTAGTACATCTGCCTGTACGGAGAAATACACTTCGTCCTTCATACTAACAGTTGGCTCTCTTAGACATTGAGTCATGCAGCCATGTTTTCGTATATAATGCATAGCAACAACTTTATGAGACTTGGTTACAGTTTGATTCTATATCGGCCTTCAGCAGGATATGTGATCTGATTGATTTTGTGCTTGTGACAGATAGGTGGACTCAAGTATCTCAGACATGGCCAGCATCCAGGGGTTTTCATGCATTGCGGTGTCAACAGTTTACCAAGAATAGTGCGATAAACAAAACGTCACTGACAGCCCTCTGACTAAAAGCTTTCTTTATGTTGGAGGTCAGAGAAGAATGGCAAGTATCAATAAAAGTGAGAAGTATGAAGATAACAGCTCAATACAACAGAGCCGTGCATAAAGGAATCTGACTACACATCTAATCACTTGATTTACAGCATCAACTAAAAACAAGAAGACAAGGATACAATGTGCACGTAAACTTTTAAAGAGTGGAAAATGTCTAATAAACTCTGGTTTCTGTTGTGCTGCGAGTCAGAATCTAGTATAAAGAAACAAAAATCCATTAATCTATCCTGCCTGGTATTTATGAGATGATAATATGTCCTTTTATTTGTTGTTTTGAAAAATAATAAGTTGGTTGCATCATTTAATAGCCACCATCTTAATACAGCATGTGCATGCCCGAGTCTGCTACAGAGATACGTGCATCATGGTACCGTCATATCAGGATGCATCCCGGACTATTAAAGTTTAACAGTGTCCATTATGGTGGTAGGTAATATTTGCAACATGCAGTATGTATAATGTGCTGCAACAAACATCTTTGGGGACTGTGTGATCCAGATCCCTGTGGACTTTACTGAATCCAGGGTTTGACGAATGTGAGTGATGTGAAAGCAAAAGGGCAACGGGGCGGCTGGTGGCATCGGCCCTATCGGTGGTCACGTAGGCTGCAAAATGACTTGGACGGTTTTTTGTGTTGTTTCTTTTTTACTGACAGGTGTGCTTATGTACAGCTTTTGGAAATATGCACTTGTTCTCCATTTTTAAGGTCTTTCCTCTCTTTTTTCCCCCATTGTTGTGCTTTGGTTTTCATTTAGTTTGTTTGTAGCTGTTCAGCTGTTGTGGTGATTGTGGTTCGATTCTGCAGGTTCATCCTCCAGGACATCAGCATGACATACTGTATATGTATCCTATGATACCGCCCTAGTGTTGCTGCAGGCGTTGCTCAGATTACTGCAATATTCTGATAGCTGATATTGTCATGCAGGTAGTCAGATCCTCCCAACTGATCCAAAATGCAGCAGCCTGCCTGAACTTGCCCAAACACCCCCTTCAATGCTCCCTGCATTAGCTTCCTGTATCGGGTTACATCAGATTCAAATCCCTGATGCTACCCTACAAAGCCAAGACTATACTGGTACCTGTGTACTTCCCAGGCTCTGGTGGAACCTTTTTATTGTAGCAGGAAATACTCTATCTGATCTACTGCTCGCTGTGTCGACAATAGTCTCTGTTCTTGCACTGCGGTGGTAGATGGAGCTCCCAGTGGAGATCAGAACTGCAGGAAACTGCACATTTCCAACACAAACCTCAGACACTTCTCTTCAAAGTATCTGAACTGTCCTCATGATCCCAGTGAGCTCAGCAGCTCAAGACCAAATAAATATTTTGTTTTTCCTCTTGTTTTGAAATATGACTCTGCTGCTACTACAAATCTACTGAATCACCACTTAACACATGATTTAAGGATTCTTTTCAACCATCAAGGTGCTTATTATTTATTTTATTCTTTCACTCCAGTGTTCCCAGTGTTACCAGTAAGATCTACACAGAGTGTTTTCTGCAAGTGGGCTAATTTGATGAGGACTAAAAAGAGTGAGATAGGGGGATAGCTGACACGATGATCTGGCAACACGCTGTATTACAATGTCAGCGAGCTGCAGCGCTGCCAATCCTGGTAGAGCCTGAAGGTTGATGAACGACGGCGGTTTGAAGCGGTTAGTCGTAGATATTAAATGCTTCAAACGCTGAAGAATGCCACGATATGTCGTGATGAACGTGTCATATGATACTAGTCCTGTTTTAGGTAAGTTATATAAGCAAACAGAGACTGAATACATAACTTGGATGAGAGAGTCTACCAAATGTTTTAACATGCAAATGAAAATGTAATTCAGTGTAGCAGGGTGAAGCCACTGACTGTATCCATAATGTTTGTGTTTGTATTTGAATGTGCATGTGGAGGTGCAGTTTACACTTGTGTTATTTTTGTGTGACGCTGACCTTGGGGAAGCGATCCTTGTAGACATGGTTCATCATCACTATTTCATTGTCATAGCAGGATGGAGAGCGCCCCGGGCTGAGGAGAGACAAACACACAGCGCAGGAGTGTAATAAACAACACTGACTGAGAAAATCAAAGAAGGCAGGATAGAGTGAGGTGAGGCAGCCGCTGAGACAGAAAGCGAGGGAGATGCAATTCTGTATTTTTCACTTGAATGAAGGAATAATTCACTGCTTCCACACATGTCCGTCCTGTCTGTATTTTATGCTAATGGGCCGCTCAGATATTCAGTACTCTTGGCTCATCTAATGGCTCCGGTGTGTTTCTTGCATGGCGTGCCACACTAATCCATCAGGAGCATGGTATAGACGTCAGAAAGAAGCATGAACACATGAGGAGTCACACGTACGCTTTCATACACGCACACACATGCTCAAATAAAGTGAACGCAAAATCGACATGTGGCAGAAACAAAGACCGAAAACATCTGTAATACTTCTATTTCACATCATCTAATACTCTGAATACTGAAATGGACATTCACAAAGGGGAAACATATTATAAAAGACATCTTGAGGGGAAACAAATGACTGTTTAGCTCCATAGAATGATGTGATAATGAGACAAGGTACACAATAGGGGCATTCTGTACACTGAAGCCACAAGATAGAATATTATCTAGGCCAACAACTGCTGAGGAGCTTAATATGAAAACTGAATAAGTAGTGACGTGTTGTATGTAGTTAGGGCATGTTGCATCCAGAGGGAAGGCTATAATAGGTGTGGTTGGAGGGAGCGTACACCAGAGACTCCTGCTAATAGACAAACTGCTGCACTCTGGAGAGGCACAAAGCACCGGAGGCTGGACTGATACTGACATAATAACATAGTGGAAAGTAACATTTACTCACGTCAAGGACTACAATTCTACTTTCTGATTCTACTTCACTAAATTTCATTTTTTACAACTCTAATACATTTTATCTGACAATTACAGTTACTAGTTAGTTAATTTTACACACAAAACAGATTTAACAACCCAGTCGTTTATCATATCAGTTAAAGGATTGGTCAGGTGTTATTCTATGTTTTTCTTATTGTTAACAAATCTAATAAAAAGAAGACCAAAACCAACCATATAATAGTCTACCTCTCAATGCTTTACAACTACCCTACTCTGTGTTTGGCACTCAGCCCGAAGCCCATTTGTCTCTTCTAAAGATGTAAATCTTTTAAAAAAATGTATCCATAGTGTCATTGTTTAAAAAAGGCTCCATCATTTCTTAGAATGGCTCGGCAAATAGTGATGTTTTTCTATTTTCAGCTGCAGACTAATACAGATTTGGTGCGCTAGTTTGTATCCATAGCAGCAGGACAATGTATGTGGGATTTACTAAAATAAACTTAAGTGCTCATGGTGATAAAGGAACATGTTTCCAAGTACAGCTGAGTGGATCATTGATGTGTTTTAATAGCTTTTGGACAACAGAGATCTCAGGCTTTGGGTTCACCAGACAATATCAGTTGGATCAGTTCATCGTTGCTTTTGGTCTTTTCATGGAATTTGGTTGCAATAATACAGAATTTCCAGACTTCTTCTTTAATTAGTAGCTTACAGTGGCTCCACATTGATCATCGCTACAACAAAGGAGGATTGTCGGATCGCAGCGCGTAGATGATGCCAAACCAAGTTATATGTACATGAACAGATTTTTTTCAGAAAAAAAAAAATATATATATAATAAAACAATTCGGACGGATAGTTTTATTTTTCTAAACTGACACACACTAACAAAAGCAGCCCCAGAGTGCTCTTTAACACCATCGATCACCTCGTTAACCCCGTTACAGACCAACCAGCTTATTGCTTCTAAATGTGATGACAGCCACCTTCAGGTCGAGTATCTGTCAATGAGACTCCTTTTTTAAAAACATTTTTAATTCAGTGTCTGAGGAGGTGCTAGCAATTTTTAATCACTCTAATTAGTGAGGTTTATTCCACACAGCGTTCAAGGCTGCACTTGTGAAGCTTCTTGATTTGTCATTACCGAGTAACTACAGACAAATCTCCAATCTTCCATTTTTAAGCAACATTTTAGAGAAACCGGTGTACATACAATTACACAATTACATTAACTCAATAAATTGGAAATGTTTTAATGTGGTTTTCAGGTTAATCATAGCACTGAGACAGCCTTAGTAGAAGTAGTTGATGATATCAGGATACATTTAGATGCCAATAAACCTTCAGTGTTGGTACTAAATGATCTGAGAGCTGCTTTTCATACAACTGGTGATCATTTCTTCAAAACCTCTAAAATAACCTGTGGGGTTCCCCAAGGATCAATTTTAGGGTCACCTATCTTTTATCGATATATGTTACCCCTTGGTGATGTCATCAGGAGACACAGCATCGCTCTCTATAGTTATGCTGATGACACACAGCTTTATGTGGCCGATGACACCGGACCAACTGATCCTTTTTTTAGATAGATATTAATGTCTGGATGTCACAAAACTTCTTACAGCTCAACCAGGATAAAACTGAAATTCTAGTTATAGGTTCAAAGGCTCAGAGAGAGAATCTGGTCAGAACATTAAATTCCCCTGGACTCATCCTGAGCCACCAAGCAAGAAACCAGATCTGAGTCAAAGGCCACACCTTCGACTCAGATCTGAACTTTAAGGCTCATGTGGGGTTTGTCACCAAATCTGCTTTTTATTATCTCAGAAACGACCATTTCTCTCTATGAACAAAGAAAGACTAAGGCTGCATTCACACCAAATCAGGCGGTGCAGCGAAAACGCCAGTCGTCCTATTCATCTGAACGTGGGTAGTGCGGCTGGAACGACAGAGTTATAAGGGGTAGCGATTGAAATATTCCCCTATGAAATGGGACAAGAGACTAAAGACGTTACTAGGACGAGGGGAGGACATTTCTCTTTGCTTGGTAACGTTAGTAAAGTTAGACTTCGCTGTCGGCTTCCCGACTCATTTTAAAAAAAGACGAGAGAAAAAGAGAGAGAGCAGCTGTAGTCGAGCGAGCTAGAGAGTGAATGAAGAGAGCGAGCGAGAAAGACGGTGAATCAGATCAATAAAACGTTATTTTCTGGTTGTTTCACAGCGGTTACGTTCTAGAGCATAAATAAACCCGCACACCTCCGCTTGACCCTGCGGTCCTTCTAAAGGACTTTGTCATAGTGTGGTTGTGGTACTTTTACTTAAAGGATCTGAATATTTCTTCCACTGTTTACTGACATACTATATGTTGATAGTTTTTAGTTTTTTAAATGTTTCTGAAAATGTAATTTTTCCTTCTTTCTTTATTCAATTTGGGTAAATTTGTCTGCATGTGTGTATTTTTCCATTTCTTTTTCATTTTGTCCTTGTAACGTAGGTTGTAATCTCTGTTTTTTAATAAATGCTATATAAATAAACTTTATTATTATTATTATATAGTATATGATGATACGATGGTGATATGAGAAACCTGGAGAAAAAAGTATACAGCATGTGTTGATTTACATAAGCAGAAAAGATGTTTTTTGCTTTCAAGTAGCCTCATTAAGAAAACCAATAACACTGCAAAATATTGTCCTTAATGAGAAAAGAGCTGAAGAACTGAATCTCTATTCTCATTAAACAGCAGCCACAGAGAATCAGTCATTCAACAGCACTGACACATAACATAAAAGGTGAATTATACCAGATAAGCAACAAAAAGGCCCGTGTGCCCAGTAAATGATTGAGAGCTCCTCCACGTCTCTTCATGACAGAATGAAGTTGTTCCTGCACATTAATTAAAATTTCCCTTTCATGTTGCTTAATGTGCTTTCATAACAGCTTGAAGTTGGTTAATTTTCAGCATCCATCCATCTCCATACATCAACTACTTGCAAAAGAGCCTTTAAGTAATGTTGGCTTCTTTTTAAATAATCAAATAATACAGTATTCTGGCCACTAGCCAAATTTCTACCTGATGGTCTAAATGATGTTTTGTATTAGAAAAAAAAAAGCAAAATATCTGATTACTTCTCACTACTTGAAGACATGTTGTGAGGGATGACATGCATATAAAACAGACGTATCAAAGGGAGCTAGAGGCCTGGTGGAGGGATTTCTTATGCTTCGCCCATGACCTGCTGTGCTCTGACCTGAGGCTCCGAGAGCGAGGACGGACGTGCGGCGAGCGTCGGCCCCCGTCATCGTCCGTGATGCTCTCTGTACTGCCAAAGTGCTTGGACAGGAAGTGCAACTCGTCCATGGTCGGCTGGAAGGGCAGCTGGTGCAGACGCTCCTGGGACGAGCTGGATGACTGCAGAGAGACATGAAGAAGAGACAAGGTTAAAAAAGTGAAATGCTCTTTATTGGACTGTTTCAATGCCTCTATTGTATCTGCTGCAACATTGATAGTTTAAAAATAGAAATCCAGTGATGGAAAAGAGGACATCAAAAACAACAAAAGGCAAAAACGCCTTAATCGATGTGGCGAGAAGAGGAGAGGAGATGAGAGGAGAGAAGAGGAGAGGAAGGAGAGGAGAGGAGAGGAGAGGATGGAGAGGAGAGGAGAGGAGAGGAGAGGAGAGAAGAGGAGAGGAGAGGAGAGGAGAGGAGAGGATGGAGAGGAGAGGAGAGGAGGAGAGGAAGGAGAGGAGAGGATGGAGAGGAGAGGAGAGGAGAGGAGAGGAGAGGAGAGAAGAGGAGAGGAGAGGAGAGGAGAGGAGAGGAGAGGAGAGGAGAGGATGGAGAGGAGAGGAGAGGAGAGGAGAGGAGAGGAGAGGAGAGGATGGAGAGGAGAGGAGAGGAGAGAAGAGGAGAGGAGAGGAGAGGAGAGGAGAGGAGAGGATGGAGAGGAGAGGAGAGGAGAGAAGAGGAGAGGAGAGGAGAGGAGAGGAGAGGAGAGGAGAGGATGGAGAGGAGAGGAGAGGAGGAGAGGAAGGAGAGGAGAGGATGGAGAGGAGAGGAGAGGAGAGGAGAGGAGAGGAGAGAAGAGGAGAGGAGAGGAGAGGAGAGGAGAGGAGAGGATGGAGAGGAGAGGAGAGGAGGAGAGGAAGGAGAGGAGAGGATGGAGAGGAGAGGAGAGGAGAGGAGAGGAGAGGAGAGAAGAGGAGAGGAGAGGAGAGGAGAGGAGAGGAGAGGAGAGGATGGAGAGGAGAGGAGAGGAGAGAAGAGGAGAGGAGAGGAGAGGAGAGGAGAGGAGAGGAGAGGAGAGGAGAGGAGAGGAGAGGATGGAGAGGAGAGGAGAGGAGAGGAGAGGATGGAGAGGAGAGGATGGAGAGGAGAGGAGAGGAGAGAAGAGAAGAGGAGAGGAGAGGAGAGGAGAGGAGAGGAGAGGATGGAGAGGAGAGGAGAGGAGAGGAGAGGATGGAGAGGAGAGGAGAGGAGAGGAGAGGAGAGGAGAGGAGAGGAGAGGAGAGGAGAGGAGAGGACAGGAGAGGATGGAGAGGATGGAGAGGAGAGGAGAGGAGAGGAGAGAAGAGAAGAGGAGAGGAGAGGAGAGGAGAGGAGAGGAGAGGAGAGGATGGAGAGGAGAGGAGAGGAGAGGAGAGGATGGAGAGGAGAGGATGGAGAGGAGAGGAGAGGAGAAGAGGAGAGGAGAGAGGAGAGCACAAGGTGTACTATGATGTGAGTGGGTGGAAAAAACTGAAACAAAGAGCGAAGTTAAAAACACAAGGAAGGAAAGAAGAGAGGTGGAGAAACAGGAAAATATCCAGAAGGAGTGAGTGTAGGAGGGCAAAACAGAATAATGTGAAAAACAGAGGAAAAAGACTGCAGGGAACCAAAGAGTCACTCCATGTAAAAGTCGACTGCTGCCTTAAGTGTCGGCTGCCTCGGGGGGTTAATGGCAGTGCTATTCGGTCTTAAACAAAAGACTTTTCTTCAGCGCAGGAGGGAAAATCCAGCCTGGATCAATGGGAGGCTTAATGAACACATCTCCCAACGGGACCCCACCGTTGGCTTTGTCCACATGACGATTTCTGCTATAAAAATCCATTAGAAAGTCCATTCAGCTCTCAGACACTTGCAAGCTGCAGAAAGCAATGAAATGATGATGTTTGTGAATGCAGCAGGTCCAGTCAACAGAATCAATTAAGAAGTTCCCCGGAGACAGAGGGAGCTCGGAGACTGAGGAAAATGACATTGGATATGATGGTCGTCACAGATGAAACATTGCTCTTATCCCGTCTCACTCCTTTCAGGAAGTTTGTAGTTTTCTTCCTACTTCCTCCACCTTTTACCCTCACCTTCAGCTGTTTACATTTCACACCATTTCTTCAGCTTTTCTGCATAAATTTGCTTCATATCTACCTCTTCAAGTAGGAAACTCCTCCACACACACAAGTCTCGTCCTTTCATCTCCTCTGTTCAGTATGCAAGGTTCCTGCTGTAACTAATCAAGCGAGTAATGGCCCATGTAAGAACCAGCAGAGCACTGAAACCTGACAGGATGGAGGGGGGGGTACTGGGGGGGGTGATGGAGGTGGAGAGGAGTACGCGGAAACTCGGCAACCTCATCTACCAGTAGAAAGAGATCAATGAGTAGCTTACAGTGTGTGTGTGTCTATATGTGCTGCTGCGTATGTGAGAGGCAGTCAATGAAAGAAATGATGTGTGAAGAGCAGCAGAGATGCAGAGGAAGTGATTGTGCTCACAGACATCATATAGGACGAGAGGATTATGAGTCAACACCTTTACTTCACCGGAGCATCACACACATTAAGGTCTATTTCTCAAATAGACTATTTACCAAATGGACCTTGGCAGTGTTCATTTCTTCGAGTACTCTCTTACGCTCAAAACATCTTTCACTCAGACAAAGTGAACACAGTTGTTGTCTCTCTGTTTGCTTCCAAACACGTTTCACTTCCACCTACACTCGCTTTTATTTGTCTCTGTTGCAACTCTTCATCATCAATCTCTCCCTTCTCCGGGGATAAAGTGATGGATAGAGAAATAGTTGCTGGAGCGCTTTGTGACTGCGAGGCAGAAATGTAGATTGGTTACATTTTATTTCAATTATCTTTGCTCCACTTTTTCCAGAAAGGCCAAGTCATCAGCCGCAGATAAATCAGGTCGATAATATCTTAGCAACTGATTGGTTATTTTTAGTTCAGGTTTACATGTGATGCATGTGTTTAAATGCTTTTTAGATTACTGGCTTAGACTCGCAGCAGCAAGCACAAAGTTAAAGATACACAGGGGCGTGTGTGTTTGCGTATGCATGGCATTTAGCTGCTAGCGTGCCGTGTAATCAATTCAAAGCGAAACGAAACAAAAGTAGAACAGGCAACTTCAGAACATGAATTTACAAGCAGCATAGTTCGTACTGATTTTATGCATGAAAATATATGCACATAAATTCTTTGAGTGAGATACATATTCATGCAAAGGATACAAAAACTGATCTCGTCTATTTAGCAGTGGATGAAAAATCTAAAACATGGTTTTGTGTGTTGATTTCATGACTTATGCGGCTAAATAAGTGACACAAGAAAAAGCAAATCCCACACTTGAGCGTTCTTACTTTTCTCCTATTTCTCTGGTGAAACTAGAAATGAAAGAAAGTACAGTGTTTGATCCTTGTCACACTATGGAAAGGAAAACATGAAGGAACGTGTGTGAAAACAGAAGAACCATCACACAAGACTTGACTTCAGGAGGCTGCTGCTTCACTGTTGTGTGTAGTTTGATAGCAACACGTTTTATGTTACAAGGACACACTTAGAGATAAGAGATAAGGTGCAGCGGCTGCTGCTGCTGCTGGAGAGTCATGTTGGTAAACTCTTAAAGGAGAAGTTCACTTAGTTCAACTCTATTAAACAATAAGCACATCCACATATGAACATATCACACAGAAACTGTTTTTGGTCGCTGTTAACATGATGAGATGTGGAAAAAATCCACAGTTCATAAGTTCAGCTGAAGCCAACATTATATCTTCCAAATTTAGTCTTTTTGGTGTGAAATTCCCTCTTTGAAATGAGAACTGAGAGAAAACATAAAACTATTCTGATGCTGGTTCTTAGAATATGGACATTATTAATGTTGGAGGCTATGAATGACTCTGCTTCTATGTTGATGTGCTCCGATATGCTAAATATGTCCCATGTTTACTGGCTTTCATTCTTACAAGGGAAGATGTGCTGAAATGCTGATTCATAGAATTTAAGTTTTGGCTTTTCCCTCCTTTAAAGCTCCTGAACTGAGTCTTACCGTTGAACTGGGCGTGTTGGTGCCATATCCTGAGGAAGGAAGAGAAGCCAAAGACCATCTACGACCATCAGCCCTGAGAAGAAGAAACAAAACAAAACCGAATTATAAAAGTGGAAACAACATATGTTCAAAAAGTATGAAAGCTGTTTTTCTCTATCACTTTCAACGGCCAGAACTCCAACAGAGTTTCTATTTTAATCTCTCCAAACAACACAATGTGATGTTCTACTGAAGCAATTCCACCACCTTTACTTCCTCTCAATCTATCCAATTACACTTTTGCTCCTTTCATTCCTCTCTTCCCTCAGGCCTCCTCTGGCCATCCCAGACTCTTCCTCTCAGTGAGTGATGAGGGATCCACGTTTGGGCTAAATCCTGGCACCTCCACTCATTCATCTCGGCCTTTTGTCACGCTTCAGTTACACAGACACGCAGTGGGAGCAGCGTGCTGTAGGACAAAGACCGGGCATGGACATGCAGTTTGCATGTGTGTGTGTGTGTGTGTGTGTGTGTGTGTGTGTGTGTGTGTGTGGGTTGGTGTGTTCCCTGAAGAGTTTCACTGTGTGTGTATGTATAAAAATAATCCTAACGACAGTTTCACTGAACTACTTCACACCATTCTTGTAATGTTGCATCTGTGACTGAAGGAGAGATGCCAACCTTCTGGAAGAGGCGAAGGAAAAGTGGGCAGGTCCACTAGGTGAGAAGTTGCGTGGGCTGTCCAGCGGACTGCTTCCTAATGAAACACATATGGACAGAAAACAGACACTGTGGGTTATAGGCTGGGATAATAATAATAATGATATAATAATAATAAAGTTTATTTGCATAGCAGCAGCTGTCAAAACAAAAACAGCAGTAGTAGCATATATATAAGATGCCATGCATTAAACACATACAAATATTCAGATTGTAGGCTGACATGATAAAATGAGTTTTGAGAAATGAATTAAAAGAAAATCATTTGGTTTGTCTGAGCTTCTCAGGCAGATCATTCCAGATTAGGCACAATCCCCTCTAGTCTTAAATCAGGATCAGATCAGGATTATAAACCAAATTTCATTGTATTTTAGGTAATTATACTCTGAATGTTAGATTACTTTGAAGGAAATATTGCATTTCTAGAAGCCAACATGCAGAATAATTTGAGGGCAGGAACACAAATGTGGATGTTTGTACACAATGCACACTTACACACATATAAGTGTGTATAACTGTGTTTATTTACTATGACATCTACTTCCAAGACACCGACAGTAACTGTGCATCTAACCCTTGATCCATCTGCAGCTCTGTATAATCATATATAATGAAAAGATAACCTGTAGAGTTTTGAACACTTGTGGTGATCTAGAGTTACTGTATGTTTTGACAAACATCTTGTGTTCATACATGAGGATGTACTTGCATTCGTCCGTGCAGCAATGCACGGGCGAATGCAAGGAAGGAGCAGACTTCAAGCTAGCATGTGCAATATGGATGTAAACAATGAAAGTTTCAAATTATTCAAGGAGACACACAGAAACACTGAATGTTTACAAGAAAACTCTACAGCAGGTTCCTTTAAGGCTCATCATTTTTTATTTTTATCAATTTCCAGGTTATTTTGGTATTTCTCCACCTTTATTTGATAGCTTATAGAACAGAGGAAGCACTGAGCTTCAGGGACGCCACACCCAGATTTTATGTAAAGAAGCAGATCAGTTAAAAATCCAGATTTTATGTCCCCATGCACCAAAAACTGTTGTGTTTCCTGCTGCAAGAAAACACTGATCACTGCAGTTTACAGTAAACTGTGTCCTCTAGAGGCAAACAAAGCTCAGAAAATCCAGAAATAGAAAGTCAAAGAAGGGATTGATGAAAACAGTGAGCTTCTGATTACAGCATGCAAAAAACAAAAAAAATGTTTAAACTAGAGTGGTTATGTTGCAGAAGGTATTTTTCAAGTCTTCTTTTTGTATAATGAATGTTTTTATCCCTTTTTACATACTGACCTATGTGTCCAGGCAGTGGAGAGTGCGGCCGTGGCAGAGTGGGGGATGTACTGGTCAGGATGAGGCTTTTCCGGTTACTGGTTCTGCAACTAGAACATATATGAGAACAAAGATCACGTCAATATTTGTCTTCATTATGTTTAAGAAAGATGACACTCAGTGACCCCCCCCCCAGGTTAATAAATATAACATGTCAACATGTGCTGTTACTTGTCTGAGTGAATGTAGAGCCTATAGAGGAGAATCTATGCTTTTTATCTGGAGTATAGTCTTTTTGTGTCATAATATGAGACTTTATTGACACCAGCCCACCCACAGCGAAGCAACAAAGTCTTTTAATTTCCTCCAGGTCCAGCCCCACGGCGGCTGCCGCCATGAAATATAATGGCAGGGGTGATGAGACGACGGAGGCGCCGAGTGACAGATGGAGAAGAAGAAAAGCGCCGAGCAGGAGACAGGTATAGACCATAACGAAGAACTGAAATCATTGAACCATAAAGGCTTCACTTGCTGCTCCTGCTGCCACCACTGGCTGTGTCTCTGAACAATTTCACACACACACACACACACACACACACACACACACACACACACACACACACACACACATACACACACACACACACATACACAAGGGTTATTGTCTTACATAACAGCCCGTAAAGTGGAAAGTGGATTTTTCAGGTGTTATTTTCATGTGTGGATTGGATTTGCTCGCAGGCCTTTAGTGTCTGTGTGCTTCGCTGGAGTGCCTGTCAGGCCAGATTTTGCAGAGCAGAACCACATCTGACAAACAACACAAGTTTGCTCAGCGTTGCATCAGCCAGCACGCTGCTCTACATCTGTGCGGCAAGTGCAGCAAATCAGAGATGCACAGCACACACAAAAATAAAAATGCATCGTCACACAATGCACATTGCTTAATTGATGTATCTGAAATAACATGCAAAGCCTATATCCACAATCTATACCCTTGTCTCACAGTCCTGCTACTTCCTCCCTTATCTCAGCTTCTTTTTGATGTGAGTCTCCAGCAGTTGTTTTGTAGCACTTGGAGACATCAAACCCCTGGCAGGATTTTATCGGTGGCAGTACGCCTCTGTGGGCACCAGCTGAGGGAGAGCTTGTACTCAACCTTGCAGAACAGAGGAGGAGCATATTGAAATATTTAAGGGAAATGCATTAGGTTTGGACAGAGGGCTGGAAGTGGCTTAACGCCATCCTTCACTGCAGCTCTCAGAAGATGAGAACAGAGGAGAGGAGGAGGAGGAGGAGGAGGAGGAAGGGGGGAGGGGTGATGGTGGGGAGAGGGGGGAAAAAAAGAACAAAACAAAAAAGACTCAAACTGATTTCCTTTTTTCCCCCCTTCTTCTGCCATAGTTCGGCTCCAGAACCTGCCTACAATCTGCTTTCATTTCACTCGGTACTTAACCTGAAGTCTCTCAAATCCACATTTTCTATTTCTGCTCTTTCTCAATCAAAGGCTGAATCACTTGAGCATACGTTCGTCAGGCTTCACTCTAGAGCGCATTCTTAGCTTTTGATTCATGATTCATCGCGTCTACAGCAGCTCCACCAGCAAATCGTCAAATAGCAGTGAATCACTTCGAGGCGGAGCGGCTAATGTTGCAAACCACATAGTATAGTGAAAAGGCTTTAATTGTACCTGCCTTATTTCTATGACTTGTTCTTATTGCTTATTCTCAGCCTCAATACGTCTCTTCATCATCACTCGCCTCTCTTTCTTTATCCTTTCTTCCATTTTCCCACCACATCCTGCTTTATTCTCATTCTACTTTCTCTTTCTTCAAAATTAACTCTCCAAGTGAGGAATAAGAGAAATGTGCAAAGTCAAGACAACTCATTCTTCCTCTTACAGGGTTATAGAGTCGACTAAACTATTAAAGACAGTAACAGAATGAAAACCCACTGGGGCAAAGCAATCTAATCTTCCCATAAAGCCAGAAGTCTCTGGCAGCTTTATAAAATTGTTATCTTAAATGAATGTTGCAAAAGGGCATCTTGCCCAAAGCATTTGTACAGTAAAAAAAAGGTTAAATAGGAGTGCTGCTCTTTACTCTCTATTCCAGCAGCCAGCCACATATTTATCATCAGTAAAGGTCACATTAAGAGTCCTGCTACTTGTGTTCCTGTAAAAGCTATGAAGAGAGCACATATAATAGAAGCAGCAGGGGGAGAGACAATCCATGTGTGAACACTGTAATCTGTTGTACTCCAGTGTATGCTGTTATTTTGTGATGAGGTGATCTGAACTTTACTCAACCGGCCTTTTAAGATTTGTGCTTCAATCTGTAATTTACTCGAGTGGACGTGAGGTTTTCAAAGTTGTGAGAGAAGAAAAAGAAAGTTTTCTGAGGCATGAAAAAGTGGGAATTATATCAATTACTCAACACATTGCCTTGTTGCTACACTCTTTACTTCTACTGGATAAACTGATATACAGATGGCTGATCAATAAAAAGGAAAACCCAACATGAAACCTGCAGTAACAACAAGAAGCAGTTCACACAAAGTGACATATTATCACCTTGGAAAGTTTGTGTTAGCAAAGTTCTGCACATTCACACATCCAGCAACATCTGCATTCTTTCGCAGTCGTGTTTCTGGTCACCTGACATATATGGTCAATCTGTTCTCATTAGCTGCTATGTTCACCAGCTAGTCGCTAACTTTGACTTTCTAAATTTCGGTGCAGGAAACCATGGTGATGACAGCAGTGAGAGTGAAAGTGAAAAAGTACAACAGTAAAAAACCTGAAAGGCACATAGAGCTCTACTGGAGGGACGAACACCATTCCTCTGAACGACAGTCCCTCATTTGACGTTTTGATGGTTGTGGAGAAGATTTTCAAATGTTTGAGAGGTGGGTTGAGAAGTGGACGTACTCAGCATCGCGTTCATTTCTTCAGGTTTTTACTTCATGTGGGTAATTTAAACTATTAGTTTTACAAATGTTTTATGAGGAAGGAAATGGATTCAACCTGTTTGTCAGTTCTAAAGGACACAGAGAATAACACTGAATATAAAAATAACTGTTTGTTTACAAGAAAACTTCATTGTCTTTAATTTGTCATCAGTGTGTATCTGTATGTTCTGCGACACATTTCTCCTCGTATGAACATTACTGCAAAATCAACGATGATCTATTATGATTGTTACAGGAAATACAAACGTCAGATTAACTACATATCAATTACAGTCAATTATAAACTTTCTGTAATAAATATAACTGACCACAAAACAGCAAGATATGTTTTAAAAGAGAACTCCTCTGATTTAGCATCAGAGGGTTATAACACTGTCTCACAATGGATAGTTTACTTTTCTTTTTTTATTCCATCCATTTTCTTTCTTGTGATCACCTGGCGCCTACATTACCCATAATGCAACCTCAACCACTGTCAGTTCGATTGGAGATTCGAGTGTGTTAGCGCTAGTAGCAGCTAATGTAGCAGCTAATGTAGCTTTGAGCAGCTAGCCTCAAACAGAGAAGAGACTCCACCGCCTCAGATTGATCTCATTTTTAGACTTATTATCTTCAGATGCAACAATTCTTTTTCCAGCTTTTATCTTTTATCATTTTTGGAGCTACAAAAGGCTTTATAAGACTGTTTTCATAGCTATATGTAATTGTAGCATTTCCCTTCACTTCCTTCTTTCACTAAGAAGAATACTGGGGCAACATACTGGATAGGACTTCATATTAACCTCTCTTATCCTCTTTCTTGTTCGCCGTCATGCCCTCAAATCCATTCCTCATAATTAGCAGTAACAGTATGGCAGCCAGTGAAGGTTACAGGACAGGAGCTATAGGTGGCTGTAAGGGCTTATGGCTAACAAGCTGTAGATTCACTTGACTGGAAAAGCAAAAAAAAAAAAAAAGATAAGAGAGGTGGGAATGTGTTGCTGGTGGAGGGCAAAATGTGTGTGTCTACGTGTGTGTAAATGTGACTTTAAATCACTCTGTCACGGTTATGGCCACGCAGCCGGGGCTCTTCCTCCCTCAATCTGGTTAAGTATGTGTGTATGTGTGTGTGTGTGTGTGTGTGTGGGATAGAAAGAGTTAGTATGCTGCACGTTGCCATCTCAGAATCATAAATCTAAAGCTAACTCTAGTTTTGTGGTCAAATACAAACACGTCGTCAGTTCACAGCCAAACAATCCTGCACTTTATCATCCAGCAGCTCCTCTGTTCTCTGACAGATGGTGATATTTGGATTCATTCAGTCATCCACTTGCGCATAAATGAATTTTGAGCAGAAAACTGAAGCTTTGCTGAAAACGAGACACTTTCCGTTTAAATATTCAAACCTATTCAGATCCAATTAGGTTAATCAAGAACAAATTCTCTCCATCCGTAATGAATTGACCGAAAAGAAAAATGAAGAGCGACGAGGGAGGGAGGAGGACTGCTGATGGGGAACGTACAACGTTGCCATGGCAACTCATTTAGAGTCACATTCAAAAGAAACAAACAGTGACATCTCCTACTGTTTTCTTTCTTTTCTGTTTTCATCAGAGCACACAGTGACAAACACGCCACTTGTATTAACAAATAAAACAACGAAGGTGAGCATCAGAGTGAATTTAAGGCCACTGAAACTAAAATATATGATCTCAGCCTGCGGGGAGAGTCACTGTCTGTGGAAACGACTGAGCCAAAGAGTGTTGGTGTGTTTTTATGTGGATGCCAGTCTTATAATCCATCATAATCCATTGTGTAATCCATCATTCCGGCTCAATCTGCGTGTGACAGAGGAGTAGTGGTGAGGCGCGTGTCGCTGTCAGTCAGACAGAGTATGATTCATGGGGGTCAATGGTGCATGCCGCTGTTGTGTGGACCTCTGCTGACGGCCACCAGAGCTGACGACAAGGCTGCAAGTGTGTCCGCAGAAACAACTTTTTAATACGTGAGAAACACAGACAGAGTGTGAGTGTGAGCGTGTCGGCGGTGTGTGAGTCACTCAGAAGGTGTCGGCAAACCGATGTTTTTTGTTTTACAGGATGCAGGTGGTTTTTGCATCCAGGTGATCTCAACAAAACACCTCCAGAATAATAAAGAGTGACATGAAAGAGAGAGAAAGAAAGACACAAACTAAGACTGTTAGAAAGAAAGGCAGAGTCGGATGAATTCTGTGATTTATATCAACATAAAGAAATGTTTCACAACGTTCAGTGTCAAAGTGTTTCATTCGTTTTCTCGACACTAAAGCGTGATTTACTTATTTACAGTTATGTTAAAGCAACTCAAAGACCTTGGCTAAGGTCAGGGAAAGATGGTTAAACACTGAAAAAGGCAGACAAAAACACTCCCTATTAACATATATATATATATATATATATATATATATATATATATATATATATATATAGTCCACTACATATATTTACCCTCCGCCATTTTATTTGAGTGTGTACATTTATCTAATATAAAACGCCCTCAAAGATTCCACAATGAAACTAAAAAAGCAGCGTCTGTGGCATGAACACTACTTTCTGCTAACAATCCCACCATGCAACGCTCCGCATTTTATAAATATAAAAATTACCATTGGTAAAGAACGATGACACAAAATGATGATAATTAAGTGTCTGAAGTCTTAATTTGCTGCTCACTACTGATAAATCTATTCACAGTCTATTAGCAAGTAAGTGAAAGAGGAAGTGATTTCGGACAAAGTTAGCGTGTAGCTTGTGAAGCATTTGGCTGCTGAAGAGGCAGCAAACATTTCTCTCAAGAGATGGTGGAGACCTAAACAGAGCTAAAAGGGGGTTTGGAGGTGAACGTGTGTGAAGATGCTCCCTGCAAGTCAAAAGCCAGAACATCAACCTGCCCTGTCATGCCCTCCACTTCCTCCTCCTCCTCCTAGTGTGTGTGTGTGTGTGTGTGTCTCTCTCTTGCAGGAGTGGAGACAGGTGTGTGGGAGTCGGGCGAACAGCTGCCATCCATCAGGAGTTCTGCTTAAATACTGGGTACAACCTCCTACTCACCGCCAGATCGTAGACTCTGTTTCTGGCAGTCAGTCGTGCTTCCAGCCTCCTAACCTTGATTCGATTCAGTTTTGACTGCGTTCCTAATCTCTGTTTCTGTGTTCCTACAGTTTGCCTCCGCCTGACTCCAGCCCTGGTCTCCTGCCCGCACCTACTTCCTCCTAATGATGACATCAGATTGTTCGCGTACGCCTACAAACAGCCGTCCGCTCCGCAGCCTTTGTTGCTAAGGTTGTGGGTTAAAGGCTGTTCATGTTGTCTACTCACATATTTCGGATTGGATTCGGGTTCAAACACGTATGGATGTATTTGTGAAGTTTATATTTTGAGTAAAGAATGGGGAAAAAGAAGCAAAATCTAACTACTACTTGTTTGTGTAGCCTCCAGAGCTGGTGGAAATCTGTCGAGGGGCAGCTTCCAGGAGCTTTCAACCAGGATGGGGTCTTAAAGAGACAGGAGCTAACAATTACTTGTTTCAGACAGAGGCTGAACTGAGAAGCTGCATAAAGAGCCAGTAGTTTGTTGAACTGTAAATCATGCAAAGATGTTCCAGCAAAGCCCCAGAATAAAAATATAGACC
This sequence comes from Thunnus thynnus, assembly GCF_963924715.1. Classification (NCBI taxonomy): domain Eukaryota; kingdom Metazoa; phylum Chordata; class Actinopteri; order Scombriformes; family Scombridae; genus Thunnus; species Thunnus thynnus. Next base: position 1,174,856 of record NC_089519.1, on the reverse strand, counting down.
TGGGAATGTGTATGATACGCCCTAACTAAGCGTTTTAATTACCTAATCACTTACTTTGTACACCCAGCAATCCAACCAAAGAGTTAATAATAAACAATAAACATATTCAGCAAAGCAAACAAGACGTATATAAACTAGTATTTTGTAGGTGACAGGGCTGCACAGTGACACAACAATGTTAAGTGGATGATGCAAACAGACAAAGAAACAGGAAGTGCTACAACAACACATGAACAAACAAAGGCATCGGTGCATGTTTATTGAGACTAGTATGTCTACATGTCACAAAGTGTTTGTATTGTAATATCTATTCTGACAAATATTCCCCATATTATAATAAAAAAAACAACTAATACTGAAACTAATGAAAACTAAACTAAAACTAAACATTTTTAAACTGTAAACTGAAATGAGTAAACTCCCTCTGAAACTAAACTGAACTGAAAGCAAAACTTAAAAACAGAATAAACTGCTTCCAGTAATGAAACCCAGGGCTGCCATTGGCTACGACGCTGTGGTCAGCCCGCTGTGGGGGGGGTCAAAGGTTAAATCTGTGGTAATGACTCATGCAGAAGCTTTGACGAGCAATTATCCCCCCGCAGGCCGTTAGCTGGCACAGGGCCATTAGTCTCTCACACAGACGTGTCCATGAATGCGCACACACTCACGGAAAACACATACGCACTGTGTCGGTCCCCTAAAGCTGCTCCCAAAACTGTGCCACGCTGTCTGCACTCATTACTGCAAAACAAGTCTTATACAAACAACAACACTCGGATTCAGGTTCTCTGGTATTGATAAAGTCTGTCAGTTGTAAATTAAGATGGGACAACTATATAAAGTCCCATAGTGAAAATACACAAATGCAGATTACGTTTGTTTTTAAGGATAATTCTGAATCACTTCAATCTGGGTCCTCACTTATAACATTGTACGTGCTGAGATCCATGAACACGCTACAACAAACAGGCCAGATTATCAAAACTAATTACTAACTCATTTATTTGAAGGTAAAACCGAAAGTGAGTGCAGCCAAAATGTTATTATCCCTCATTGCACAAGGAAAGCGTGTGGGCACAGCTACAGGTGCGGCAGGTCAAAGTTATGACTGGAAGTTTAACAGTGTGTGTAACTGATGACACATTAGTTTAACAAACCTGAGAGTTTCATTTATTGTTTCACTGCTCGTTTTTTTTTTTTGCCCCTTTGTGGTTATTTTAAGTTGTTGCCACATACAGAGATGACTCAGCTAATAACTTGGAGAGTTCTGTGTTTTTACAAATATGAATGACTAAACTACAAAAAACGACCTTTTATTCTAAAACAGACGAGATTTTCATGTAAAAATACACTAATAATACAGATACAACTTATTTTATAAACTAGTTCAGACATTAACACCTCGACACCTTCAATCAGTACGACATGTTTATATATAAATATATATGTCGATTATGAGTGTTTATAACAGTGATCACGTTTTCAGTCTCTGGACAGTAGTTCCATGTTTGGCAGACGCCACTGAGCATGTGCGGGACTGTTTACAGAGCTTCGCTAGCTTGTTGTGCTACATATCACAACCTCTTGACTTTATCTTACATTTTAAATTGTAAAGTTAGTAGTTTTAGAGACTGAAGCTGACTGAAAGACATTATAGATTTGATTAGCTAATGGATTAAGCTGAAATCTAGACTTTTCAATGAAACATAATAACTGAAAACAGATCTTAATCTATGAATATATGTCATCATCCTCAGTGAAAACAAAACCCATCAGTATCATACTGTAGTATTTTTACAATGTCATCCTTAATTATAATTTGCTTTTTATAAATGAGAATTTAAAAAATGGAAGAGTGGCGGTTGGCGATAGATTTTTATTTAATACACATTCACAAGCCAAGGACACAACACCCTCTGATCAGATAGAATTTAGACCGTAGTTAACTTCATTATGTTTGTTTCGCCCTTTGTAATTATTTCCTAAATTACTTTTCCTAAAGAGCGTTGCTTCCTACCCTCTCATCTCATCTCCTCCTGCAAAGTTCTGACCACAAACGTAAAAAGGCCTCTAACGGGTTTATAATACAGCCCTGACAGCTGAGCACATTCGTTATAACGGACGGCCACTGATAAGAAGACAGCGGTGCGGACAATGAGCTGTTCAAACGGAGCGGCTCCATATTACTCTGAATCAATTAAAAGAATGAAGGGCCGACACTGAAGACCTGATAGCACATCATGAGAGGAAATTTAACCATCTGGTGTGGGGTATATGTGGTGTTCCCCTATGTGTGTGTTTGTGTTTGTGTTCATGTTGTCATGTGTATGTATGCTTTTGGACCATAACTGATTATCCGTTTGCATGCACATGAGAGCCTGTGACAGGTGCAAGTGAGAGCTTTTGCATGTTTAATGTGTTTTACCTCGCAGATTATCAACTGTGAGTGTGTGTGTGTGAGTGTGTGTGTGTGAGTGTGTGAGAGTGTGTGTGTGTGTGTGTGTGTGTGTGTGTGTGTGTCTGTCAGTCAGTAGTGTCATCTTCTGCTCTAAGTGCTGACTCACAGGGCACACAGGACACCAGACCTTCCTGATGGTTACACCATCGATCCATCCAGGCTCACTTCCTGTCAGGTGACATCTCTCTCTCTCCCTCTCTGTCTGCCTGCCTGTCTCTCCCGCAGGACCTCTTAAAGGCCCAGTGAAACAGAAGTTAGAGCATCTTTAGCTTCTGTACTGTGATGTATTTCCCAGTGAAACAGAATATTTGAGCAGTGTACAGTTTCAAGAGGTGTTTAAATCAAATCCTTTGCATTTGATTGGACCGCTAAAAGTGGGCGGGGTTTACAGAGTTAAGCGCAATAAGGAGCTACAGAGGACTGTTAGCTCCACACACTCCTCCCTCACCTGTTGTTAGATGAGGAGGAGGACGAGGGAGAGAAATGAATTGGACCTCAGCCACATTGTTTTGGAAATGAAAACAAAGTTTGATTGACATCCAAACACACATCTCTTCCTGTCTCTCTCCACATCGCTCTGTTAGCTTCTACAACCCACAAACGGTGAAGTGCAGTTTTATATGAGCGGTGTGGCTAGCTACTCGCCCAAAGTCACATTTGATTGGATGAACTTTTGTAACCCCTGAGTGCAGGATGAGTCATCAAACATTTGAAAGCGTTTTACAGGAAGAGAAAAGACAGGGATGTTGATGTAAAAACATTTTGACATATAACAAGAGATAAATGGCCAGTTAACACAAGGACACAGGATTCATGTATTTTTATTTTCACGGGGCCTTTAAAGGTGAGTGCATGTTTACAACTGTGGGAAATGGGATGGAAACGGACAGGATAAACTGCCGCCCCTTTAAAAAGCTTTGTGGACCAACATGCTGGTCCCTGTTAGTGCAACATCATCTGCTCTTACTGACAACATCCAAAACATCCACTGGGATCTAAATGGATCCCAAACTCAGGAAAGAGTCCAAATCAAGCCATGTGGGCAGATTTATCAGGCATGAGGCGTTCAAATGGAGATTGAGAGGATGACTGAGTGATGCTGACAGGCAGCATACGAAAAAGAAGCAAACAGGTGATGTAAAAAAAAGAAATAGGAGAAAAGATGCTGTAAGTGACAGGATGAAACGAGGAGAACTAGGATACCACCGTCTTGGTGTTAGGGGTTGCTGCAGGGGTTAGTCACATGGCTTTCTTGTTGCTATGCAATGTAGTACGGAGAGACATAAATAGAGACATTTGCTGTTATTCCCCATGAAAGAGAGGATAAGCAAGAAGGCAAAAAAAAGATGACAAAGCAGACCAAAAAAGTAACAACCAACCAGTAACAGCTGTACAAAGGAGAAACAAATGTAGTTAAAAAATGAAGATGAGAAGAGAAAAAAAAAAAAGTATTGACTGAGTTATTTCAGACTGTGACTAAGGGGCAATTCTCACTTTACAAACAGATTTGGTGCCACTTTGTTAAATGAAAAAAAAAGGTATGTTTTGTTGTGACTTCTAAGTAAAGTGACTGATTAGTTAATGAGCTAAATCACTGAATAAAAAGTTGCACACAAGGTAGCTGACTGCCTAAAATACCACTGATTGATTGGCTGGATGATTGACATGCTGCTGGCCGACAGTCAGACTGAATTTCCAGCTGAACTTGTGTCTAACTAACTCACCTGGCGAGCTGGTTTTATAGCGGACTGATGAATAACAAAGTGACGTTAAAGCCTGTCAGGACTCGGTGTTGTTGTGTCTACACAGGAGACGTTATAGCCGTGTTTTTCAGTCGTTTGTCTCAAGTGCATCCGACAGTTTCTATTTTAAATCTTTTCTTCTGTTTTTTTTTACAACAGACTGAAGCTGCTGTTGCTGCTGTGTTGCTGCTGCTGCTTGTGTAGATATGGTGTAAAGCTCACTAATCACCAAGGTTAAACAACCATTTATCTGTCCACTCAGCACCTCTGTGCAACATCTCTGACTATAGCACAAGTACCCAGATACGGTTGGTGAGCAAAGTGTTTGGTAAAGGTCTCTGTGACTCTCTGATGATATCACTGGAGGAAGTCGCTGCTCCCACTTGTTTGCTAATAAATAGTTACAGCACACACCTCCCCCTAAAACCACAACCTGTCATCTGTACATTTCTGTTTGTAGATAGATTAAACATACAAGATATGTTGTGTTCGTGAGCTTTCGAGGTTCTAGTAGGTCTTTTACATCGTAGAGAGCCTGACTAGGCTGACTTGATATCTTAATCTATGTTAATGTCATATCAGAGTTACTGTAATAATACTGCAAAAGAGAAAGTATATTCCTGAAGATTTGCTTAAGTGGAGTAAGAGCACAGCGCAGCTCCCTGTTTACGCTAACAGATGATTCAGTAATGTGTCTGTGACAAACAACAGTCGGAGGCGCAGCACATGAATAGAACACAACAGGACACAATAAACATCCAGACCTCTATTTTAGTCACATCACTCCTATCCAGACGGAGGTGTTGGCAGATGTCCTCTAAAGGTGTGAAAGTGTATCCTCAGGCAGAGTGATGCAGCAGGAAGTTGCAGCAGTGCAAAGACCTATGTGGCTCTTTCTGCATGTGTCACTATCTGTCTGTCGTCTGCTGATTTCCTGTTTGTCTGCACTAGTCTCTCCATCTTTATGACTGCAGTTAGTCTATGTGGAGACCTGAGAGGTGCTGTGAATTACCACCATTGTGACATTTCACTTTGTTCCCACCGTGACCTTATTCACAGCAAATGATCCGTAGCCGTCACCTCATAAAGAATGAAACACTTCCTTCAGTGAGCAGCACTCATTTGCATGAGAGGAGAGGCTCACAGCATGTCTAATAGACATTAGAAATTATTTAATCTGATTATGGATAATGCATTTGGACTCAAAAGAAAGCAAAGCCGCAGCTTCCATTTCATAGAAGGGAGTTAAAAAGGAGATGGCAGCAGGAAGCTTAACTCAATATAACATCTGGCGTCATACTACTACACTTCACATTATGACGCCAACGTTTGTAAACCAGCTTCAAGAAACAGTGAGACGATTTAAAGGTGAATGATACAGCCGATACTGTAATTACAGAACAAAACGATTAACCGTTGAAGTCATTTTTCAAGCAAAAACGCCCATTTCCTGCTTTTCATTAGTGAAGATTTTTACTCTTATCATTGTAAACTGAATATTTTTAGGTTTTTGGACTGTTTGTAGGACAAAACAAAATATCATCTTGGCTTTTTGGAGTATTGTGATTTTTCACTATTTTCTGACATTTTATAGATTTATAACCAATTAACTGAGAAAATAATCATTAGTTGCATCCCTAATTTAAAGCTCTATTCGGTATGTGATAACGTAACACAATAGGAAGACATTGGACAGCAGGTCTGAGTTTGTCTGGTGCACTTTTGATGACAGACATTAAATCAGTTTGTTCTGCTCACAGCAGCAGATTGAGAAACACACGCTGAACGGTAACAACAACGTTTTTATCATTTCTACCAGTTTTATTCCAGTATGCTAACAAGTTCAATGTGAATGACTTAGATTACGCTGATGCCTCATTACATCCTGCAACACTGGTAAAAATCAGCTGTAATCAAATATCCCGGCAAGAAGTTGATGGATGATAATCAGCGATAACTCACCATCAAGCTGCACTAACAGAAAACATTCACAACACAATATTAGGAACTGGCGTGCAGTCATAGTGCAACATACATCTGTTCTGAAACACAGAAGGCAAATATATCTACAGTTCTTCAAACTTTTTCCAGAGCTTTAAACCATCATCATCATGGTCTTCCTCAGCAGATGGAGTTTGTTCAGTTTTCATCTTAACAGCTCAGTTAACTTGTTAGTCCACTGCACAAACACTATTTACTGAGGAAGACCATGACATGTGGTTGAAAGTTTATTTTGTTAAACTATTGTTTCCAAGAACAAACTCTCCCAATCAAGTTTTCAAACTATTTGCAGGGATGATGGACGATAATATTCCATGTTTTTAATGATTTCATATTCAGACATATATGGTCACGTTAGCAATAAAGGATGTCACAACTACAAAGCTATCTTCATAATAATTACATAAACCTAAATATATATGATTATGTTTATCTGGGAAATGACCAAAATGTTGCCAGCTTGTCATCCGACTCACCGTTGCTGTGTACGGGAAGTTGTGTTGTCATGTTGCCGCAATATCAAAGATAAAGCCTGTGTGAGTCTGTGTGTTTTGGTTAAAGCAGCCTGAACACCAGCCAGTAACAGATGGTGCTGTCATGGTACAAACAACAGGAGTAGAGCATGGAGAGAGTTTCCATGTTTAAAGCTGAGCTGTCCTATAGCATCCTTCACTGTACAGCTCCTTCATTATAAACACTGCCATCGTCATTTACATGTCAGTGAAGAACGTATACACTATCTATGCTTTATGGTTTGTGCACACAGGGGGAAAAAACAACAAGGAGGTAGATAAACATGTTCCTGTTTAAACACAATGAATGTACACTATGCACAAAATATCTCTAAAAGCCATCGCACCATTCTTCACTGTAAGTGTGTGTTCGTGTGTTGGAGCTAAAGTACATAATTGTGGTACCTACTTAGTAGCTATCGGGTTCACCGTCATAATCTATGCTGCCCTGAAGCTTAAAATAACCTGAATTAGCTGTCAGAGAGATCACAGCAACCTCACCAGATGGTAGATGTGTACAGGTTGAAACGACTGTAGCGAGGGAAGACTTGTTTTTGTGTAACTATTAAATATTCAATGTAGAATAATTTCAATAAGTCAGTCTGTTTCCCTCATCAGTCAAGGACGGTTTACCGAGTCTGACTGCACTATGGTGAGTTTCTCTTTAGCCTCACATGTGGAAAAAGAGCATTAACACTGTATTTCATGTGAGTAGGATGACATGTTCTGTTTTTTCTTGAGTGGGATGTGCATGTATGAGTGTAGTGTGTATTAGTGAGATGAGGTGCACTCTCATGTTCTTGGCAAGAAAACCAGAACCATCACTTCTTTTTTCATCCAGCTTCAGTCCCTCTATGCTCTTCTGTCTCCATTTCACAGTCTCCAAAAGCCAAAACAATAAACCAGCAGAGTTTTACCTTCAAGTGGAGAAAACAAGAGAGCAGGAAGGGAGAAGACGGACTGACAGAGACTGAGAGTCGTCATGGGCTCAGTTAACCCCGGTGGGCTACTCTTAAATGTAGGCTGAGACACTACTTCAGACTCTGCCTTTCATCCCACCCCACTCTCTTCTTCCTGCAGCTCTGGTGTGCCTCATGTTCCCTCTCTCTCTCTCTCTCTGTCTGTCTCTCTGTCTCTCTCTCTCTCTCTCTCTCTCTCTCTGTCTCTCTTTTTCTCTTACTCACTTATTTTTACTGCCTTCCTTTAGCTCAATCTGTTTGGGAGTGGGCACAAAGCATTATCTCTCTTAATTGCTGCAGCCAGCCAAGGAAACGCACATGCACACAAACACATAAACTAATGCAGAATGCCTCCACACACACACACACACACACACACACACACACACACACACACACACACAAACACACACACAATAGAGAGCAACAAAGGGAGAAAGCAAGAGAATTAAAAGGCAGAACAAAAGAGAAATCAAGGATAAAAGATCTGATGATATTTATAACTCAGAATTAGGACTCGGTATTGTTTTTATAAGGATTTTTCATATTAGTGCCAATACCTGAGCATGCATTACTGATACCAACTACTGCTTGATGGATTGCTATGAAACTGGATACAAATATTCATGTCCCCCGTAGGTGATCTCTCAACTTCTCCTCTAGCGCCACCAGCAGGTCAACATTTAAACGTGTCCGATACTTTGGTTTATGTCCAAATATTGGCAAAACTAATGACATTCCCATCAGCCCCAGCTGTAGCTTGTGCTTAGTGCTAATTAGCAAATGTTAGCATGCTAACACATGCTACATTAAAATGTGTTAGCATTTAGCTAGCACAGCCTAACAGAGCCGCTGATATGACTGCAGACTCTCTGTCTTGTTTTTACATAAACACAAACAGTTTTGAAAGGATCATTTTATTTGTTTTTTTAAATAATCATGGTGAACTTTGTACTGAGTAGAACATTTACATTCTAAAATGGAGACACTGTTGCTAAACTACCTGAAACATAGCACTAGCATAAATCCATCAGCTATAAGCTTATATTTGCTGTTATATTGCCGAGCCGATCTATCAGTCTCGCTCTACTTGACAGTTTTTAATACTCTGCTGTAGACAAATGGCTGTCGGTACCAAACAAGCACTGATGATGAATAAACACAGACCTACTCTGAATGGATGCTAACAAATACACACATACAGTGCAATCAGGCCTAATGCTGAAATGATGAGTTAATCAATCAATTAGACGATCCGCAGAAAATTAAACGACAACGATTTTGTTAATCAAATGATAATTTAAGTCATGGGCTCAAAAATTAAAATATTTATTGCTTCCAGTGCTTCTCTTTGTTTTATATTAGTGTAAATAGAATATCTTTAGGTTAGGACATTTTATAGAATAGGACAATAATCAGTTCATGATAGAAAGACTGATGTGATGCTAAAATAAACACCAATAAAGGATAAACTCTACACAAGTGAAATAAACAGATTAATAATATGTCAGACTGCTGATACACAAAAACACACACTGTGCAACAGACCTAAGAAAAGAGTAATTATGTTATGACACACACACACAAACACACAGACCGCAAAAACATGCCAAGTTCTTACAAGCCAACACACCCTTAAAACAAACATTCCCATGCACAAACATGCTTTCTCCTCATAAACACACACTCTGCATGGTGGCTGACAGTCAGAATGCGGGAGGCTTTATCCTTGTTCATATACAGAATATATCCTGCTGTTCAGTCCCAGCACAGTGGGAGCAACGGTGAAGACTCAGACTAATCCCCCCATGATCAGATGAGATGAAGACAGCTAAAATGAAGCGCCGCAGGAGGGGGGGGGGCGCGAGGGGGTGGAGGGAGGGATGGAGGGAAGAGGGAGAGATGAGAATTGAGGAAAACAGATATGGGGTAAATGTGAGCGAGGAGATGGAAAGCTGGGTGAGTTTAGAGACAGAAAATAATGGCAAGAAAAGGAGGTGGAGGAGATGGGAAGAAAAAAAAAACACACAGTGCAATGTGAAAGTGCAAAGACCAAAGTAAAAGCTAAAGTAGAAGAAAAATATAGAGGCTGATTGCAGAGGAGAAGAAGAGTGAGGAGACAAGCAGACAGCACTCCGGCACTGCCCACCGTTGGCTCTCCACTACACAAGCACTCCCTGGACACCGACAATAATGCCTTCGCTTCATAACGCTATCTCTGACACACACACACACACACACACACACACACACACACACACACACACAAACACACACATACTTCCCTGTGCATGTGTGTGTATGTACATGTGTGTGTATTTGTGTGTAAAGAGAAAAACATCAGCAGCTCACAAGCCATAATCTAAAGCAGACTAAACCCTTGTGCACATGTGCACCTCTACAATAAAGCTCAGCAAGGTTATAGATAATGGTCTGTTAGAACACACACACACACACACACACACACAGATGCATAAGCAAACAAACGATCAAACCTCACTGTTCTTTATAAAAGAAACTAAAGCCCTACATGCATTTACTCATCAAATATAAAAACATACTGTACAATATTAATAAAAACACATTACATACGTGTACACAAGTGCATGTAAAGACATCAAATACACACACAAGCACACACACACACCATATTGCTGGAGCTAAATGGAGACAGGGACACAACTGTGAGACAGCATGACAGCTGGCAGGGAGAACGGAAACATCACGGAAAAAAAAAAAAAAAAAAAAAACACACACACCGTCCACACAACAACCTCCTCCGATGAGTCAACTACATATTAACAACAGCAGGGCACCACACCGGTCACAAAGACTGCACGGAGACAGATTGTTGCCGTTTACCTTTTTGTGCGTCGGAACATGTTGCTAGCAGCGGAGGCTGTGTTGGCAGATGAACATGAGAGCAGCTGAGGCTCCACACACACACACACACACACACACACACACACACAAATAAACACACACACAGAGGCAGTCAAGAGGCAGCGATTACGCTCCACGCCGGCATGCCAGCCTCCTCTGGACAGTTAAACACATTCACAGACAGACACACACACACACACGTACTCTGCGATGTCTTGCCGTGACTCTGTACATGTGAAGAGTGTGCGCGAAAGAGAGAGCGAGAGAGAGAGAGAAGGAACGATTGGGAAGAAATGTCAGCCGTGTCACAGACAGAGAAAACAAGAGAATTAAAGAGAGAGGAGAGAGAGGGGGGGGGGGGAGAGACAGAGAGAGGGAACAGGCTGCCGAGCATCCCTCTCAGAAGGAGAGAGGATTGTGGGGCTGCTCTCAAGGGTATCGTGCCAAGCCAGGAAGTGTAGAGCGACAGAGCGAGAGGGGGGAGGAGGAGGTGAGGGCAGAGAGAGAGACAGAGAGGGAGAGAGAAAGGGAAAGGGGATGGGGGGGGTCAATGCAAACATACATATATATATATATATATATAGTATGAATGAGAGAGAGAGAGAAAGCATGTGAGGGAAAACCAGTGAGAATGTGAGAAACAGAGTGAAAGCTAGTCTGAGGTGGAGAAGAAGATGAAGGAGCAGCGAACTGAAGACTAATGTGAATGACAAGACAGAGGAGAGGAGAGACAGAGCGAGGCGGGGGGGGGGTGGGGGGGGTGGGGGGGGGGGGGGGGGGGTTTGCATGTGTGAATGTGTGTTATTCTGTGTATTTTTGATTGATCTTCATTACACTGACACATGGAGAGAGGGTGACATTAGTTTTTAAAAAGGTCATTAAAGGATAAATCTGCTGATCTTCAATATTTTTCTTATTGTCAACAAGATGAATTGATCCAGTAATGAATTGATCCTACTAACAAGTGCTGTCTGTGTATTCCTCTATGCCGTAGATCTTAATTATAAAGTATGGAGATATTCTATATTCTGACTTCTCTGAGCTGTCAGCTGTAGAGCCGCAACCATTAGTCGATTAACTGATTAGTTGATCAACAGAAAATTAATCGGCAACTATTTTGATAATCGGTTAATTGTTTTGAATTTTTTTTTTGTTTTTGTTTTAATTGATAATGAAAATAATCCTTAGTGGCAGAACTAGTCTGCTGCTCTCAGCCTCAAACCCATTCCTTCCAACCAAGGCTGAATCTTTTTAAAAAAAAGGCTAAAGGCTGCTGGGTAATGTATTTTTTATGTTCATTTGTTGGGGACTTTTCAGCTACAGATTAATGCACATTTCATGCTCTAGTGAGTATTTATTACTATTTAATTGTTATTTATGTGCTTTAATAGTTTTGGACAACAGTGGAGGTCTATCTATCAGGCTTTGGCTACACAGATAATACTTGTTAGTGGGATCAGTTCGTTGTTCCTTTTGGTCTTTTCATGAAACAATGTATTAAGGGAAGTTTCACTGAGAGCTCAGCTCCCTTTTGCAGGAACACTATGACCACACTCACACAGTTACACACCTAGAAAGTGCCAGGTCAACTGCAGTCAGACCTGCTGGCCACTGAGCATCAGCACTGGAGCAGATGGTGTTAAGGGTCTTGCTCAAGGGTACCTCAGTGGTGGTAATGAGGGAGAGGCAAGTGCTGTTTTTTCACTTTCTCCGCCAGTCTGGGGATCGAATTGGCACCCTCTAATTTTTATGCCACCGCTGCCTCATCCATTAAAAACACAACAATGAGCCACACTCTTGGACTGTGCTCCTTCATTATGATCAACATGGGCACTGTAATTTATTTTGAGTCAATCTCACATTCACCGTTCTGCTGTAACTGCAAAAACCCACAGTGTCCAGCTGTTTTGGGAAATAACTGAGCCTTAATAAAATGAAATTATGCATTTGTGAGCCATTTTGAAAAATGTACTGTATGTCTTCAATGGATACACATGGGAGCTGAGTGCCACAAACAGGGTGGGGAAGTCTGAAAATACTGGGATACAAACTAGCATATTGTTGGTTTTGGTCGTTTCAGAGCGTTTGTTGACAATATGAAATATTAAGAATAAGGTCAGCCTTATTATTTAAAGAAACACAGCCACCACAGACACATATGTCTCTTTTTATCCACGTAAAATACCATATTGGATGAGCTCTGGCATCGTTCATTTGCCCTAGATATCACAGGAGCTGCTCTGCAATGCCCATCCAAGGGAGATGTCATTTCTGTGTGTGTGTGTGTGTGTGTGTGTGTGTGCATGCATACTGTATGTGTACGCCCTCCCTCCTTCCCTTTGAAACAAATCCACCAAATGTTAAAGCTGACATGGGGTGACAGTTGCTCAGTAGTGCTGAGAGGAGTAATTCAATAATGGATGCTGTCTCTAAAGTAGGAGTCTGGATGGATAAAATATACATGGGAGAGAAGTGATGGGGGAGGGGGGGAAGGAGTGGTGGTAATATCACTGAGACACGGTGGGGGGTCACAGACAGGGATGGGTGGCATGATATCATATAGAAGACAAGGTGAGTGTTTAGATCTTTCAGGCGTTCCTGAAGCTTATTGAACCACTCAGGATATCAGTATTTTGTAACCTGGATGTCCTTCAGGTCACTTTATTCTGTTCCAAACGCCCAGTCATGATGCTGGAGTACAAGACTCCAGCTCCACCCGCAGGAGGATGTGTGCAGAAAAATCCAACAGCAGCACAGGCAGAGGGGGGGGGGGGGGGGGGGCAGAGAGAGTTGACCGTGAGACTCCAGTTCCAGTGTCTCCTTCATGTCATGCTGTGACATCTGCCACCCCGCCACATGGGTCAAAGGTCATGGGCAAAGCACACCCGATGACAGCAGCCAGGGACACACATGCATGCTGCACACAAGAGCACTTACACACACACACACAAAAATCCTCAATAAGGAAGTAAATTGTGATTACACATGCATATCACAGGCATGTATAAGTGAGCGTCTCTGCCAAGAAGATGTAAACAGAATACTGAGCAGACAATTACACACACAAATAAAAAATGAACTGAAGTAAAAATGAAGTAAAAACTGGGCTCTACACGGGGAGTTAAAGCCATGCTTCTTATACAGAACATCCTGAATTGGCAGTTTACATGATGTGTGTGATTCACATTCTTCTCACACAGAAGCAAAGTGGTCGCGCTGAAAGCAGAGTAAAAAAAGGCGAGTATGGCTGCACGTGGACTGCAGCAATTTCACAAAAATTTCAAGGATTTCTACACTCCGAATGATGACAGCGAAGTGTCAGCATTTTGTGGAAAATTACATCCCCCCTCTGCGTTCAAAGGTATTTTCAGACAGCGTTTTGAGCTGACATAAGACACTTTTCCAAATTCTGCCTGATTTCTGAAGTGCTTTTAACAGCAACATCAGCAGCAGCAGCAGCAGCAGCAGCAGCAGCTACTACAGCTAAAGTTTTTCAAACTCAACTTTTAGTGCACATGAGAAAATCCTCAAAACTCATTTCAGTTAGCGAGTTTAAAGAGATGTAACACAAAGACGCAGTGAGACAAACGCTGCAGACTAATGTCACTTCAGCGTTTGTATTGCACCTGTTTTGGATGATGAGATCCATGTAGGAGTAAATAAATCATTCTGCTTTGTTAAGTCATGTTTTCTTGGTGGATACAAAGTGAAAGAAAGAAAGGAGTGTGAGTAAGAGAGTGATAGAAACAGTGTGCAGGGGAAAAGCAGAGTGGTGAGTTGAATTTCAGCACCATGGACAGAGACTTTCACCCCGTAGACGCTGCACCGTGAGCACTTTTGTTCCATTTATCACATTTTACCTTCACATAATTGCCCAGTGTAACAGTTTTTACTTGCATGTACCGCAAGTGAAGAAATTTCAATCAGTTTTGTCAAACCTCTCAGGATCATTCAATCCCACTCACATTTAAATGGCACAGAAAACGACTCCAGAGACTTCTAATTCAGTCACTAAATGTGATCCATCTCTGCGGAGAAGCCGACCGCATCTCCCCGACTCCTTCTTCTCTTTGAAGCTCATCGTGTTTTTGTGCAGCCGCCGTAGAATGTTAATATCTGGCTTTAACGTTGACATTTTGAGGGAATTTTCTTTAATCGTTTCATTCAAGAGCACCGTCTGAGCTGGCATGAAGCATGAGAGCCGGTCTTTGTTTTACTTTCTGCTTCACTGATTTCCATGTTTTCCTCTTTAAAAGAACACTTTCAAACAACTGGTGGTAATAACAGAAAATTAATTGGCAACTATACTGATGACCAATTATTCATCTAAGTAATTTCTCAAGCAAATATGTTTAATTTTATAGATAAAAAATGGATCCATAAATTAAATAAATGGATGATACTTTTAATTTATACACACTAGCATGGAGCAGTGATTCTTAAAGGTTTTTAGACCACCATACCCCATAACTCTATTAATGTTGGAAATATCTGAGGTCTCTAATCACCAACAAAGAGACTCATTAGTGGCTCAGTGTTCTTGTCGCTCTCTGTTGTCTTATGTCCTAATAAAACACATAAAACAGCATAAAACACACAGTTGTTGACAATTTGCACAGACCATTTGATGGCTCCTGTTTTTCCTTCCTCGACCTCCCTTTCGCCTTCCCAGAACCACGCAGGGCGTTGAGGTCACAGCGCGGCACTCCTGCTGCTGAACGTTCATTGCACAGCTCACTGGTGCAACAGATTGGGCCGACAGAGAAGCTCTTAGAGTGAAAGAGCTCACGCAAGGCTGAAACATGCTGTGGTCTGAAGACAAGGCTCCCACTGAAAAAATACCATTACCTTCCCTTAACAAAGCTGGAACGATTCCAGTTCCTCAGAGTTTTCTTCTTTCCTGCTCTTTTTATGTCTTTCAACTCGCAAAACAGTCTGGTGGCCGTGCAGTGTAGAAAAACTGTACGACGATTTTCGACTTTTCTTGTCTGGAATACACCTTTCATAAATTTGATAAGCAGTGTGCAGTAGTAATATCGCACACAGCCACACAACCAACACAGCAAACAGACTCACCTGTAACTATTACCTGTAACTACGCACATACACACATGTGAGTGTGTGCAGAAAGGATTACAGAGCAACAAACATGCATACGTGTCAACTTACCTGCTACTTTTTCGGGGCAGAGGTAGATCCTTCTGGGGAGAAAGAGAAAGCAAGAGAGAGAAGAACAGAAGAAACAAAGAGCAGATAGATTAGATCATTTAGTATCAGACATCATACCGTCTGTTAATGAGCAGAGACATATGAACAGGATTCATACTGTAAGTGTGCTAATGAATTATAAAGTAGCAGAACAATTCCTGTATTCTCTTTGTATGAAGTTCTGTAAACTGAAGCTGCAGCTCAGTTAAATAATGAAACAGATAAAACTAATTATATTCACATAATTACTGTCTAAATTAATGAAGAAGAGGGAATTTTATGAAGAAATTGCATAATTACATATTTTGTTATCATCTATTTTCTCTTGAATGTTTTTTTGAATCATGTTACTGGTGTTGTTTTCATACCTCACTGTAAAGCATGTTGTTATTACTTTATGTGAAGACAGGACTTGTATAAATCAAATGAATCCAGGTCAAGCTTTACAGTAGACGGATTCAATCTCAGCTTTTGTTTGTAAGCAGCATAAATGTATTTCCTGAGTTATTACAGAGGAAATTTAAGAGCTAACACATTATTTTTCAAATGCCTGATGCAACAATATGCAAACCAAACAAAGACCAGCCTCGCAATAGCAATTATTTAACATTCCTCCTACAAAATAGCTTTTGCCTCCAATTTTTACATTCACTGCAACTGCCTGTAAAGTCATAAATGACTTCCTACAGTAGATGTAAACACATTCTAGGCCATCAGACCAGAAACATCTTCACCCCCCCCGCCCCTCTCTCTCTCAACAATGAAACCTTCAAAGGAAGCGAAACAAGCTATTCCCTGATGGACGCAATGTTTAGGAAATACATGGCTGCGTTTCAAATAATAATCACATTTTTCTCTTAATACAATTTCTCTGGATGAGACTCAACTACGGACAGTTTTGTGATTTCGTTGTTAATGTGGTAAGTGGGACACAGTATGAAAATTGAGACATCAGAGCTTCAGGAACCATCAGGTTGAGTGGAGCCAAAGTCAATTTTAAAAGTGTTGCTGCTATATTTATGACATTGGGACACAACAGCAAGGACTCTGATGTGATTAGGATCTACTGGGATGGAGCTTTATGGGGCTTGTTGCCCATCTATTCCCAATTTGATCTGTTTAACACTCGGCTTAGGTAAGATCAGGTTACCGTCAATTTCTATTGTCAGCCTGTCCTGGGCTGCTTATCAAGCAATTCTCTACAGTCCCGATGGCTCCGCTGTACAGATGTTATCATTTGTTTTTATCACTCAGGGACATCTTAATGACACACAGACATGTCAGTGAAATGAATGGAATCCAAGCGACTAACTACGTCAGGGTCAGAAGTTAAAAAACAAACACCGATGTGAGAGAAAAGGTAAGTGGGAAAATAAGAGATTGTAATTGGTTTTTGTGATTGTGTGCAGTCCTGAAGCGTTTCTCTCTCTCTCTCTCTCTCTCTCTCTCAGTCTATCTCTTTGTCTTTGTATAAGCAAACAAGCATTACAAAACCCAAACAAAGCCCAACTGATGAAACACGGCCTGACAGCTGGAGCTCTCGTCTCCAAACAATCTCAAAACAAGGGTGCTACCCAAACTCACCCGATTTACTTTCAGCACTGTGAGACATTAATACTTACACTTAATATAAAACTACAGGAACCCTACTGGGTCATAAAGAAGCTACCTGAGAGTTTTCATGAGACGACTGACACCACGCTCATGTCTTGTGTTCAGTATAGAGCTCAAGCCAGCAGTTGATTAGCTTAGCATAATGACTGGAAGCAGCAGGGGAACAGCTAGTCTGACTGTTAGAGTTCAAAACCCGCCTAAGAGCACGTCTAAAGCTCACTAGTCAACACGTTTTATCTTGTTTGTTTCATCTGTACAAAAATTGAAAAGTAAAAATTACAATTTATGATTTTTGACAGTTGTGTGCTTTAACTTTCTCTTGTTGAACAGTAGTTTTTCTGTCCACCTCTGTGCTTCACTTACACTACATGTCTGTGTTTGTTTACTGATTAAACAAGCAAGATATAACATGTTAATTAGTGAGCCTTATTATTATTATTTACTTTGGACAGAGCCAGGCTAGATTTTACCCCTGTTTCCAGTCTTTATGCTAAGCTAAGCTAATCGTCTGCTGGTTGCAGCTTCATTTTTCCTGTACAGACATGAGAGTGAAATCAATCTTCTCATTTAACTCTTGACAAGAAGGTGAATGAGCGGATTTCCCAAAATGTCAATCTATTCCTTTAATATGGAAAATTGAATAAACCTGTACGACGGCGGCCTTCTTCTCATTCCACTTTTTTTTTTCTCAATGGGAATGACATCACCCATCATAGTACGCTCTTTCTGGGACAGCTAATGAGTTGCATCATCAAGAGGAAGTGAGCTCGGCCAGGGTGAGTCAGAGAGGGCCCTGCAGGAGTCTTACGTATGTACGTGTGAGTGTGTGTGAGTGTGTGTGTGTGTGTGTGTGTGTGTGTGTGTGGGTGGATATGGGGTGATAGGGGTGGCTAATGGATAAAACCCCCCACCTGCTCCCTCTCGCTGTCTGTCCAATAGGCAGTTAGTGTATGTCTTGTTGCCATGTTACTTATTCGCCTCGATTCAAGTGACCATGACAACCTGTCAAAGTTGTCAGTAATATCCACTTTGAAGGACCTTGAAGTATCTATTTGTAAATGTACATTTTCAGGTATCAGAGAAGAAAATAAAGCCAGCGAGTGAATGATGGGAAACATGTAAATGCATCGATATCAGCATTATACCTTCAAGGATATTCACTATAGGAAGGGACAGAGTGCAGTTAACAACATGCAGATTTACAGTCGGCATGTTCATCATATATTTATTATTTATCGAGTATTACTGTCAAATATTTGCTGGTTTCTAACTGGATTGCTGATATTCTCTGTTTTATATCATTGTTAGTTAAATATCTTTAAATAAGCAATCTGAAGAACTCATGATGAGCATTTTTAACAGTTTTATAGATTTACAGATTGATCTATTAATTAAAAAGAAATCAGATACATAAATCGATGATGAAAACAATCATTAGCTGCAGCACTGGAAAACATCCCGATGTTTATTTTTCCTTTGTTTCACTTCATTCAAATTGATCCGTCTCATCTTTGGTTGACTTTTATACCTCAGAATGAAGCTATAATCAATAACCCAAACTATGTGATCACATTTAGTAACGACGTGTTAGGGTTGGTCACATCATCAACGATAACCGTGTTCAAGACAGATAAGTCAGCTGATAGTTTGAATGAGGCTGAACCATAAACTGTAAAACACACAACATGACATGATAGAAATATAACAGTATCACAGGCCTGAATGATCCTTATTTACTATTGATCACAATTAAAAAAACACTTCCTGTCTACATGTGTCACACATGAAAACCAAACAGCCTTTACAACACTGCATCGATATCCGCCTGTAGGGAAATAGGTGGGAATAACAGAAAGGTGTGATTACGCTCTATACACACACACACACACACACACACACACACACACACACACACACACACACACACACACACACACACAAACACACCACTTCACTTGTGCTGCTGAGGAGTATGTGAAAACCTAATCCCTCTCTAAGTTGTTAGGACTGATGTCTGGTTATGTGTATACATGCACAGATCAATAACTGGTAGATCTGTGACGTGATGTTTATCTCCTGATTCAATACTATCATGATACCTGGGTGCTGATTCAATATGTTAATTCTTTTTTTTTAAGTATTGCATTTCCACAAGTATTGCGATTCGATATTACGATTGATTGTGATTTTTGTTTACTTTTTTAACACTAGACCATCGGAAAAATTTGAATCATACCCTTCTAGAGACTGTGTGTATCATGAGTCATATTTCCAAAAACAACGCACATCACGTCAGTCTTTCTGTGTTTTATTTCAGCAGCATCATTTCTGGAAACCCCTCGGCTCTGTCTTAAAGCTATGCTAACGGAAAATCTGTCATTGGGAACGAGGTCATTACGAGGTCAGTAGGCCGATATAGAAGTCTTCTACCTGTTAGTTAAATAAAGTACTGTTGTAATAAAGAGAAATAAAGTAATGTTATAGCAAAGTTAAATGAAGTTCTGTAAAGTACAGCAGAAGGTCAAAGGTCAAATGCCATTAGCGGAAAGTGAAACTGTTAGCGGTCAGCAGTGCTGTTAAACTATAAGCAGGAAACTGGTGACTTCCTGCCACCGTTTGAATAAAGTAACAGCTCTCCAGTTAGCTGTTGTTATATATTTATAGCTCAGTGTAAATACTGAATTAAATATTGATTCAGAAATCAGAAAGCATGGTGATCAAAAAATCATTAAAAAAAGAATTTCAATAGTTAAAGGTAAACTACGCAGGATTTTTCTAAAAAACAATGTATAGACTCACAAAAATAATCCGTCTCAATCATCAGTTTTGAGCCACTAGAAGTGTGTCTGTATCTACAGAGACTCTGCCTGGATTCTCTTATTCTTTTTCTCTGTTCAGGACGTTTCTGGGCATCAACTCTTGGGCGGTGGGTGTGTAGCCCCCAGGTGGGTGTGTAGCCCCCAGCCGCTAACGGGCATCTCAAAGAGGCATTAATGAAGTGGTTTTATAGACGTACTGTACTGTAGACAGACTCACAGATGTCTGCACATACAATCAAACACCTCTTTGGCAAAATGAATCCATTATGTACAACCTCAAAGCTACAACTACAAATGATTCACACGCTGCTTCACTTTGTTGCAACAGGACCATTCAAAACACATTCAAATATTAGACAACTTTGTCCGCTTGACAAGTGCAGAAAAGGTGTCACATGTGTATTTTTTTTTTTTTTTTTTTGGTTTATATTTACCCAAGGACAAAGCGAAGGCCAACTGGAAAGCAAAGAAAAGAAAAATGGTAATATGCTGCTGCTCTGGGCAGAGTCATGAGGCTTCTGTTCTGTTTCTGCTGCCAAGACTGACAGCAGATTGCAAGGCAAATGTCACGCAGCGTATTCTTCAGTTTAATAGTCTACCAGCCTTCAAGTTTCACTTAAAAGCTATGAATTCAATGGTCATTACAAAGGCCTAAAATAATGTAATGGCTCAATGAAACATACGAAGCACAATCTTAACCTTTATTACCTTCCTGCAACTTTAAAAAGTGCTATTTTTTCTTACTTTGGGTGGTGTTTGGGGGATTGTGCTTAAGTTGGGCTCAAGCTATTGTGCTTTATAGGTGTCTGGCATGATAATTCAAGCCCAGTTAAAGTAGTTTAAATATCTGAAGCTATTCCCAAATATATTCTGGCCCAGATCTTATGCTTTGATGTGCACTTTGCTCTCTCAGAACAAAACCTAGCCTTTCTAAATAATACTGACATCAGAGGGATGTGATGAGGCAGAACAAAGCAGTGGGCATGGCAGTGAGTGACAGGGATTGGCAAACTGTGCTGGTTCTTCTGGAGTGATCACACTCTTATCCCTTGTGCTTAGCATATTGGAAATGGGCATGCTGCCCAGAACAAAATATTGGACAAATTACGCCGTGTGTGAGTGTGTATGTGTGTGAGAGAGTGGTGGACTCCATACTCCTACAACTGAGAGGGATGAGACACGCAGTATGACTTGTGTTTGTTTGTGTGTGTGTGTGTGTGTGAGTGTGTGAGCATATGGGTTAAGTGTTAGTATGCTCCACACACCTACAACTGCTCAGGATGGCACGATAAACTTCACTTAGTTGATATGAAAACGACTCATCTCGATGACACACACACGCTCAGAAAACACAGTTACAGCCAAATATAACAGGCTGAGTGGTGCCACGGATCAAAATGTTAATCATCATTGTGGTTAATCAAGTCTGTGTTTGTTCTGCAAAGTCCAATATCTTATTCAAATGTTTTAGTGGTGTTGAATTAAACTGAGGAGTGCCGTTAATAAATGAGAGCTACTGTAGTTATGCACATTTCAGCATATGACCGGATTAATCTCAAAACCTTTGTTGCATGTCACACCTCCTCTCCCAATGTTTCATATCTGTTTTGACGGTCAACTGTCAAAAAAAGGGCAAAAAGACCCAAATATACAAGCTAAACAAAGCAAAAACCGTATAACAATATAAGATCTGATAGTATTTCCAGTGTAATGACAATGAAAACACTGACACCAAACGCCATGCTCTCAATGTGGCATGTCAGAGAGAAAAGAGTGGAGAGAAACACGGACGAAAACAGCAGAAGTGGGGGCAGGTAAGGGATACTGAGGAAAAGAGACAAATGGAGAGAGATGGAGAAAAAGAAGACTCCATGACTTAAGACCAGCGGCAGGATGGATCGATCAGGATACTACTACTAGGGTGCAGTAGGTGACCACTGAAACATAAATCTATGTGCATGTGAATGCCAGAGTGCACACATGTACACATATATACCATATGTCTCCACAGTAAGTCCAGTAGGTGGAAGTAATGCATATAAACGCTGTCTGCCCACCGCAAATAAATGCAAAGACTAACATTCTAGTCAAACCTAAAACTGTACATCTGTTGAGTTGTGACTGGTTTGTGTTCATGGCATCAAGAATCTAAAACTGCTGGAAACATACAGTTTGCTTGGCGCCGTCTTTTTATGTTTATAGTCTTAAAATCATCCGTTTAAACCAAAATTTCAATTAGGCATAGTTTCTGTCCATCTGTCTGTGTGATAACAATATTATACACTGATGCATTTAATGAGTTTGGCTGTTTTTGTCAAACAAATTCAGGAAAAGGCATTTTTTAATATAAAAAAACATGATTATACTCGTATGTTCATGTTGTTCTTCATGGACGGGTGTAACTAATAACTTTAACAACAGCGTCCTACTAAGACATGACAGTAACAGTCGGTTTATACTTGATCAGAACTAGCTTACGACGAAATAAAAAGTGTTTACAGTCGTTTCAATTGGCTACACTGGAAGGAACAGTGAAAAGTCGGTCATCATGGCGGGTCGGCGAGACGTGATACCGTTTAAATACGGGGATAATGGTGCACATTGTCAGACGGTCTCTCCCGGAAGGTATTCATAGTGTTGCACTTCACATTAAAAGTGACAGAAATAGTTGTGTCAAGAATGAAGAAAAGAGAGCTAGAGAGAGAAGTTCAAACCCTGGCTCCTGTCTCTCTACACAACTGGCCAATCACATCATGAAGTGGGTGTGAATGTCAGGTTGTCAGCCGTACACAGCTCCCCAAATCCAACATCGGATTAGGTGTACGTGTGAGAGATTTCCAAAGCTATTTGACCGTCTGACAAGCAGTCCTGATGGAGTATAGAGGATCCTTAAACTGAGGCAGCTGAATGGAATTCAACCATCTTTTATTTTACCATTTATTCCTGTTCTCACTTATTATCACATGTTAACGTGTGTTTGGTGAAACAGGCCGTTTGGTTTCAATACCAAAGAATTTGAATGATATTCCACTAAACCCAACTCCGCCTTCGTTTTAGTCCTAATGTGCTTCAGTGTTCACCATCACAGACGACAAGAAAGATACCCTCTGCACACATATGCTACACATGTACAGACACACACCACCCCCCCCCCTCCCTCCTCTGTCTGTTTGGTGTGAAAGTAGATCCAGGCAGTAAAGGGATCCAGACATTGTAATAGCCACTTAAATGGGGTCTACTGTAGCCCACAGCTGTTGCCAGCCTTGACTCCTATGTTGCCCCCTCCTCCTCCTCCTCCTCCTCCTCCTCCTCCTCTTTCTCCTGGCCCCCAGTCCTTTCAGCCCGTCCTGCTGCTGGTGGTTGGTCTTCCTCCCCGAGGGCACACAGGGCTGTTAGGCCACCATTAGTCCTGCTAATGGGCCTGACAACTGCGCCACATCCTCAACATTTAGACCTCCTGCGTCTGAGATATGGATATCGACCACTTCAATGGGAATGGAGAGTAGGGGCAGGGGGTGGGAGTCGATTTGATATGTACATATAGGCATGAATGTGATGCGCACGACACACACACACACACAGCAAGACAGAAACACACAAACCACAGTACAGTCAAGTAAATTAATGGCAACACACACATACTTTACACTCAGCATCTGACTAAAATCAAAAGAGCAGCTTGACTCACTAATGACTGTCTTGTAAGTGCATGTGTTTGTATATTTGGGGCTTCAAGGCTATGCTTTAAGTGTGTGTGTGTGTGTGTGTGTGTGTGTGTGTGTGTGTGTGTGTGTGTGTGTGTGTGTGTACGTGAACACATCCAGTAGATTCTAGTTGATAACGAAGTCCATCTTGGCTGAGTGTGGGTGTGTGCTTCTGTCTTGCTGTGTCTGTGTGTGTGTGTGTGTGTGTGTGTATTACATTCAAAACTTTAATGATCACATCAAATTGCCCCCACCCCCCCGCGAGGCTGTCCCTGCCCTCCATTTACACTGACGAGGTCGATATCCATATCTGATATTCAGCTACAATTAACTTCTGCAGAAACATTTCAATCATGAGAACTACTGAGCTCAGCAAACTGACTGTACGTCTGCTAAACATCCCTTTTGGAAAAAAAAAAAAAAAACTACATATGTGATCTGAAAGTCTGATATGAACAATAATGAAAATAAAGTGTGAGAACACGACTCCTGACCTTTACGAAGCAGCTCCTTTAAAGACTAACTGAAAGAATTAGTCACTAAATTCATGGCAATTATTCTCTGCTTCAATCGCTGCTCAAATGTGAAGATTTGCTGCTTTTTACATGATTTTAAACGGAATATCTTTCAGTTTTAGATTATTGATGGGATAAAATCAGATATCTGAAGATGTCAGTGGGCTCTCAGGACTTGTGATGCCCATGTTTCACTGGTTTTTTTTAATATTTTCTAAAATAACTATTAGACGAATCAGTGAAAATAGTCATTAGTTGCAGCCCTCAAATATATATATATATATATATATATATATATATATCCCAACAGCTATAGAGAGGCAACAATTATCACAGGCCTCTGTCTAAATGTCACTGAGACACTGATTAGGATAAATCTCCAACATACAGTTCAATAATAAAAGCAGAAGTAGCGGCGCTGGCAGTCGCTGCAGTACATAGTCTTGACTTCCTTATATAGAAATGCACCCACACTAACTCCATCAAAGACAGGTATTTATCATGACATCTTTAATTTAGTGTCTGCTTGAATCCACCGGGCTGTACAGCAGGAGTATTGCACCTGTAGGAGTGGAGACTCGCAGCCTGGCAGAGTTATTGCCACGTTCCACCAGCTGAACAACATTTGTACAGGAAATCTTCCAATTTTGCTTGTCTGTATTTTATAAATGATGAACAGTCATCTACGGCATAATGTCTCAGCACAATGTGCAGCAGAGTACTTTTATTGTAAATTAATACACGAGGAAGAAGAGAAGAACTGGCAGACAATGGCCCTGCTCACTAAGCTTTGCCTGCTTCACTCGAATAATTTCACGCAGGCAGCCACCACACGCAGGAAAACCTCGAGAGGAGCTTTTACCATTGCAGTCCTGTGTCTGTCATACTGTCTGAGATACGGGCTAAGTGACTAGCCTACGTCATGCAGATGTAATAGAATCAGTTACTCCCCCTACTCAGTCTTCTTTCAGTGCTCCAGGATCGACACATGGCTGGTTATTATAGATTTGTGGGCATATTTTTGTACAATAATCTAAAATTATTGTAAATCTAAAATTGTCAAAAGTAGTCACCCTCTATGCTTGTTACTGCCTTTTCTAAATGTTACTCCAAGACTTTATTGGGACAACATGTCATGAAGACTTTGTTTAGCTGGGTGATTTGGGTGATGTACATTTTGTCTGCTGTCACAGATTTATACACCGTTAGCTATCTCTCGCTATCTAAAGGCAACTGCAGTGTTGTTAGTCAATGAGCTGAGCTGTTTTACGGTAATATTTAATTTATTATCTGTTTGTATCGATGTGGTTAGCCTAATTGGCATCCTGTATCCGGTTTCTCACTTAATGTTGCAGAATATGTACTTCATCATGACATATTTTGATGTTACAAGAAAAAACTACACAGGAAGTGATACGAGATTTTCCATTTACACCCACTGCTGGTTGACATGCTGCTGTTTGGTCTTTTATTCAGGTCTAAAACTGTAACATACATCTTATGGTAATGGTTTGGTTTTGTGACATTTCATCCTACTTTGTATAAACTCCCACATAGACTTCCTTTCTGGTTTGAATATCTGTTTCAAAGTAGTGTGTTTGAAGAAGTGCATGTAAGTTTAATTATAAATACAATTGATAACACTGGCTATATTTCTTTACACTCCTTATACACAGATGGGTGAAAAATTAAAGGAAAAATCAACATAAAGTGTCTTAGTAAGGTGTTGGGCCACCACGTGCTGCCAGAATAACATCAGTGGACCTTGACATTGATTCTACAGTCTCTGAACTCTACTGGAGGGATGAACACCATTCCTCCAACAGATATTCCCTCATTCGGTGTTGTGATGATGGTGGTGGAGAGCGCCGTCTAACACGTCAGTCCAAAATCTCCCATAGATGTTCAACTGGGTTGAGATCTGGTGACTGTGAAGGTCACAGCATATGATTCACATCATTTTCATACTCATCAAACCATTCAGTGACCCCTCGTGACCTGTGAATTGGGGCATTGTCATCCTGGAAGAGACCCCTCCCATCAGGATAGAGATGTTTCATCATAAGATAAAGATGATCACTCAGCACAACTTGGTGTTGGTTTTTCAGTGACCCTTCCCTCTAAGAGGACAAGTGGACCCAAACCATGCCAGCAAAGTGCCCCCCACAGGATAACAGAGCCACCAGATCACCTTACTGTAGGGGTCCAGCATTCAGACCTGGACCCTTGGTGAACACCACACATGCACTCGTCTACTTGTGATGAAGGATGACTCATCTGACCATATCACTTTTCCCCACATCTCTGTAGACCAGTGCCTGTGGTTTTTACACCACTGAACTCTCAGATGTGCATTTATCTTTGTAATAAGAGGTTTATGGACTGCCACCCTACTATAATATCTCTCTGTGTAATTATCGACGGATGTTTCTTGTTGACACAGTCTGATCACGTCCTGTGTTGACATTCTCAGTCACCTGTGGAAGAGTTGCTCTTGTTTTTCCTTACATATCGCACTAATGCATCAAGCATCACAGTCATCAAATGTCAACCACAGTTTCCGACCCTATTTACTGATGTCTTCCCCATAGATCTACATGCTGATGTCACTTCAGTCACTGTTCCTATTGAAACACCAGCCAGCCGAGCGGCCTTTGTGACTGAAGGTCCTGCCATCCATGTCAGAAATATGAAACCTCTTCAAAAGTCACTTAGATCTTTTCCTTTTGCCATCAACTGGGCCTCCTCATCATTTCTATACAGGCCACAGAGCATGATTGGATGCTAATTGCTTAACTGTACTATGCAGTGCACCAGAGTGGAAGCATCTGCATTTGTTATGTTTCTCAACTAATTTATTCAGTTTTTCCTTTTATTTGTCGTATATTTTATCGTCTGTATGTATGTAGACAAAGAATTAACATACATAAAGCTAAATCTCCAGTGAAAGAGTATTTACGAGAAAGCAAAAAAAAAGAAAAAAGCAATAAATAAAACCTTTGCACATATTCTGCTGTATTGAGAAAGGCAGCCTTGTGTAGGCTGTTAGTTACACAGCATCCATTTTTTTCACTATGTTTTGCTTTTGATTTTAATTTGGAAACAACGGTGCAAAAAAAAAAGTTCTCACCTGCAGCCTCCGTCTTCGGATGATCCCAGAGTCATCCATGGTTCACACCTGTTCACACCTGAGGGTCTCGTGGCTCCTGTGGTTTGCCGGTGACGGGGGCGAGAAGAACACCCACTCTCGCGTGGTTTTCAGCGAGCCCCGCACGGCTCGTTAAATTACCACCAAACCGTAGTGTCCGTAGTGTCCGCCGGCCGATTTTAACATGGTTTGACAGCGAAAAGCAGGAAATATCCGCTGATTTTCTGAGGATTAAGTTGCGCTATCGTGACCACTGTGACAAATAACAGCATACAAGGACACTACTGGTGCTCCTTTCTTTGAGATATAAGCTTTATCTTCTCTCATAAACTCTAATGTCTAATGCAGCCAAAGCAGGAGAGGTGCCACTCCTGTGCTGGACCCCATGCTGGCCGGCTGACAGAGATTACAGAGCAGGCTGCTACCGCTGTGGTGGGAAGTGCTGAATAAGCGAGAGGCTGCACTGTGGGATCAGCGTGCTCTGCGTGAACTGTAGTCCAGCTGAGACCCAGACAAGAAACCCCCCGAACAGATTAGATACACTACACAAGTTTGCAGACATCTTCACCTGGAGACGCGCAGCACAGCACCAAAAACATCTTCAAACTGGAAGTAGTTTATTGCACGAGTAGCAGTGAGCAATCAAACTGTTGTCATCCTTTCAATACAAAAAATAATAATTAAAAAAGCCTCGATCACAGTGACCCTCCGTCGATCTGCAGACCGTTTCGCAGCAGCAGAAAAACCCCGCTACATGTTACAGGAGTCCGCGGCGGACACACGCACAACACGGTGTGTGTGCTGGGAGAGCACCAGTGCATGCATGAACACGGAGTTCCCTGCATGCATACTGCACGTCAAACTACAAATCCCGATAATAAGACACATCCACGCGCTGTCAGAGCATCTGTGCATGGAGAAAAAAAAGGCGAGATCAATGGAGATGTGTAGGATCCGTCCCTCTGCTGAGAGATGCACACATACACGCACACATCGGCAGTGAAAGCAGGGCTGATCGGCTCGTGTTTTCGTCTCCCGGCTAACACATTTGTCCGTTTTGCTTCCTCTCGCAGGTATGTTGTTGGTTCAGTCTCTTCCTCTCCGCTATAACGTTGCTTTTCTTGCGAGAATTGATCTGTGGTTGCCGTACGGGCTTCGCTCCATCCTCAGCTCCAACCTCCCACTTCCTACTACCGAGTGACGTTTAACCCCTCAGCGACCAGACGCTCTGCAGCTGATGATGATCGTGGTTGTGAGAGTTGAGATAAGGGCTTTGTATTTCATCCCTTATTTGGTAAAACAAGGAGGGAAGAGGTGGTAACCAATGACTTAATGGTTGAGAATATCCTTTCATCAATATACAGTATAGTATACGTTCACTGATACGACTTTAAATGCATTTAACAATCATTACAAACACTGCAAGGAACCCTTAAATCCTTCATTCCTGCAGCCTGTTTTGCGGGCACAAAACACTTGATGAGGTAAACAAAGTCATCTAAACATTTGGTGGGGAAATATCTTAAAATATAAAGCAGCTACAAACATAACACTACAAATGTGTGTCTTATTAATAGCATGTGTCAGCTTTAAAAGTGGTCTGCCATCAGAACTATCGTGTGAGTTTTCAAGCCAACATGATCCTTAAAAAGTTCCAGGCTTCAAAAATCCTTGAATAAATATGACAATATAAACCCTGAGATGATTCACATTTGTCAACCATTCGATGCTACACATGCAGTGTTTATACTGTGGCAGCTATCCTTTTATATCTGAGTCAATCAGCTTTATGGTAATAATGGATAGTATAAAGTACAATTCCAATCTCATTATTTAATCTATTAACTGTTTCTATTTTTAAGACATTTTACACCAAAACATAGAACGTAAGCTCTGCCTGCTCCTTTAAAAGGCAGCTAAAGACAGTAACCTGCATCCACCAGGACTGTGTTTTATGTATTTATTGTGTTTTTTAGTTTTGGCTCTGGTGGTCACTCCATCTATCTTTTCTCTCTTGTATGTTGTATCTTGTATGTTTTATGTAAAGCATTTTGTGACTTTATTGTTATTGACAAATACATTTTACTTACTTACTTATATATATTTTAATCAAACTGAGTTTAGTACTGTTGACAAAGATCTCAGTGCCCAGCTGGGATGTTGTATCTCACCATTACATTTATGTTGATGACAGTTAGGAGTTATTTAAGCAGGAAATGAAATGCATGTTGTATTGTTTTGTCCTTTGCATGCTAACTACAGAAAGATTCTTCAGTAAAACTAAAAACAATGACTTTCTTATGGAAGATGTTGACATTGTGAAAACACTTGTGAGTATGTGCACAGTTCCTGGTCTTCTACTAAATGTTTTGTATAAATAGCTTTTCTATTCTTTGTCTCTTCTGTGTGAACTATGTTTTTCCCCAATGCTACATGCAGTATGTGGTTTGCAGCAATGAATATCAGTCCCCAGAAGTTCTTATTTTTATGTCATATTATTATGGGATGGACCATTTCAATTAAAAAAAAAACCATGATCATCATTCTTTAATATAGCGAGATAGAGGATTTTACTACCATTTAAAACAAACTACATCATTGACTTTCCTTCATAGTCTTGACACTTCCTGCTAACATGACATCACCAGAACGCACGAAGCATTAGTTCCCAGCTCAACACTTCAAAACCGAGCAACGTCTACTGTGACCCCTCGTCACAGGTTACGGCCTGTATGAGTGGTGATCAGTTATAGAAAAAGAGTGATTATTCCCTCTTGGATTGTGTCATATGAAGGATTTTTTAGAGGCCACAAGAGGTGAAAGTTCCCAGTATTTCACATAAGTGTTTTAAAAATAAACATGAATTCATTACTTGGTAATTTAGCTACAAACCAGATTTCCCTTTAGGGACAGTGAAGATAAAGAAGATGACAGATATTTTTTTTATCTTATCTTAATTTTCGAGTGATTCCTCAGATTTATCTTTAGGAAACACAAGTGCAGAAAGTTATTTAGTTACTTTACATTAAGAGTCCTTTGCGTCTGCCTCGTGTAAATGGCGACTGAATTAACAGTCAACACAGCCTGCCGTCATGCTTCCGCTGCTATTCCAGTGAAAGATGGCATGAAGCGTGATGCATTATTCAACATTCACACCTGTCACACGCGGGATTCACTGCCACATAACATTTCACAGCTCCTCACCTTTTAGTTAGTTGCATCCCTGATCCAAATGTTAATGAATGAACACTGGCACAGAAACAAATTCCCACCATGGTGATTTTTAAAGAGAAAGATCCTCTGTGCTGTTGACAAATTAAGCAAAACTGTGTCTCTTGGTGGTTTGACAATATTCATATCAACTGAGACCTTCCTGTCCCTGATGAATGTGCCAACAGATGTGGATGTCAATAAAGGGAATGAACACCCTAATCAATACTGAAGGAAAAACACCAGAGTGCATTCATAATCACTGACTCATACTGACAGAACATTTCAGAGCAAAGTCCATCACCGTGTTCACACAATGTGGTTGGTTTTGTCAGGATGATGTTTCACTGTTAAACATTCTCACAAGACAGACTGAGAGGAAAAAAAAAAACCGGAGGAATGTTGGTCAAAGGTGGCGGATCAACATACAAAGAGAAAAAACAGTGGAGGGTCTGGGCAGCTGGTCCGGCTCCAGCTCCAGGATGGAGGGAGACAACAGGGAGACTTAGTGGCTTTTAGCATCGTGGCCTTAATGTTCCCCCCGCCTCTCTGAGCAGACGGAGCTGGCAGCTGGGTCCAACTTCAGCACACCACCACATCCACCACTTAAAGTCTTTCACTCAACCACACATAAGGACGAGAACTCCCCCGTCTAATGGTGTCACGCAAGTTTGCTGGGAACAAAAACAAAAAAGGGGCAGAAGGGCGGGCGGGGGGGGGCTTGATGGGCTGCAACTAATCATTTTTTTCATTATCAATTCATTTGTTTTCCTGAGAAATAAATGTATCAAATAGACAATGACGTATCGCGACAATGTGGAAGAATTCCAATGATGGGCCGTTAATTTTCTGTCCACTAATTGACTCGAGATGGTTAAACAAAGCACAGAGTCATATTTTGGTACCAATAAGAGGCTTTTACTTATTAAAAGTTATTTTATATTAAAAAAAAGTCTCTATAATTAATTCACAAGTCTGGAACAAAACCAAACAATCTGTTTTACATACAAACAATCTAAAACTAATCCTAGATGGCGCTGGGTCACAAAGACGTGTGTGGGGTCGCTGATAATTGTGGATGTTTTTTCTAATTAGCTGTTTAGTTATAAGCTGTGCAAAGGATCTGTGTGTTTTGACATTCATTTTAGAACTGAGGTCAGCAACACTTTGCAGCTGATTGTTGGATGTGAGAATTACTGTAAGTAGACTGTAGCAATGCTGTGAGCCATTAAACACAGTTCCCGAGTATTCTGACATGTATTTTTTTGGTAAAATTATAATTTCTCTATTTTTGGATACATTTAAATCTAAAAATGATCAGCATGCAGGTGTAATTTGATTTACTGAACTGATCTTTATTTAAGAATATGCACCATGTGAGATCTAGAAGACCACTATCAGACACTAATGCAGGTTGAGCTGATTTTTTATATTTTACTTTAGTGGTGCATATAATCCTCCATTAAATTTGCCGTTCTAAAAACCAATGACACGTAGTGAATCTGAGGCTTTGAGCCCCTCTGTGGACATGACGCTCGGGGCAGTTCCCTGCTTTGCCCAGTTGGTAATCCAGCTTTGATCGCACCAGTCCAACACAAAGAGTTATTATTATGATTAGGAAACTTTAAATGGTCCAAATCTTGCAGCCAATAATATGCTGTGGAACAAGGTAACATTTCTATATATTAAACATGACTCTAAAAGCACACACCGATCTACAGACAGCATTAGAATAAAGCAGAACAGACCTACTGCAGGATATTAAAACAATATCTTACAGCAAAGGTCATCAATGAAAAAGTGTTCGAGCATAAATGTGCGACGGTGTCAGCAGGTGAAAAATTATGTTTTGGGGAGTGACCCAGTTACCAGTGTGTCTGACTTCTCTAGCACATTTAGCCTATGCTGCTTTTTTCATATTAATATTAAATAATTAATGAAGGCACATGAATTTTACATCTTTTTTGTTCATTAGGTGCTGTGAGATTCGGGTAGAGGAGGCGGGGGCGGCGGCAGAGTCGAGCCTGTACAAGGCACAGTTTTAACAGGCAAAGACTTTCTCCTACTGCCCTGTGTAAAAAGCTCTCAAAAATGATGTCACCCTTTTTCAAAGGATGCCCCCGAGGGAGGTCACATGGGGTCAGCTCACTGCAGCCAAAAGCTTGGCAGGGCTGGGATTTGGAATATGCCTGCCGCTTGTGCGATCCCATTTCCCGTCCTGGTAAGCCTGTCTCACAAGCGCCACGTCAGCTCACATCTCTTCATAGACTGCAAGTGCCTCCCCCTGCATTCAGATCTGCTGTGTGTGTGTGTGTGTGTGTGTGTGTGTGTGTGTGTGTGTGTGTGTGTGTGTGTCCAGAGCATGTTAATAAAAGGAGTCAGCATTCCTCTCACAGTCAAAAACTGAAACATGCAGGCATTATTCTGAACCAAAGTCTTCCCCTGGTGATTCATCAAATCAGCCACTGTGTGCAGGTGCAGGGCTTCCTTCTCCTTTAGGTATTTAGCCTGTAATAAATACTAACTGGATGAAGCTTATAAAGCTAGTTGTTGATTCAACTGTGTTTCATTTTGTATGGGATTGTATTACATTAGGAGAAGTTGATGTTATTTATAGTCTTCCCAGTTCAATAATGAAATAGCACGCAGTGGAAACTTCACGATGTAATTCATTCCAAATGCCCTTGAGGTCGACTACTTGGTCTTCTAATTCAGACGTACCTCATCTATCAGCACTGTGCCCCCAAAGTGCATTTTAAAATTGCCCTCAAAAATGTACTGAATGTTAATCTAATCCAGCAACACGGATGATAAATGCTTGGAAAACAATATTTAAAAAACAGCAACAGTGCTCCTCTTGACATGAAAGCTAGTTTGGTCATCGTTTGAACAAAGCGCCTCCAATGTGAGCAGCATTTATTATTAGCATGTTCACATTAAGCTGGCTAAATTTAAAAATGCACGTCTTCCTGTTTTTCCTGTTTATTAATACAGTATGTTTTCCTCTTTCCCTTGACTGAATGCAAAAATATTATTTTAGGATAATTAAAACAAGCTGAGACTCCTTACTAAATGTTGAATTCATTGTTTTCCAACAGAAAATAGGACGATCTTAAGGACAAGTCACTAGAAACACTAGTGTGAACATATTGTTTTCACACAGTAAATAAGCCGGCTTTGTGTGCTGGCTGAAGTTGTCGCTGTCACTTTAAAAACACGAGTCAAATTGCTGATGGCCACACCTTTTTTTTTTAATAACTGCTGCTAATCTGCATTCATCCTAATGTGACCTGACACTGTAGCCGTGTTTGTAATTATGATTATATTAGAGTAGCATGTTTACTCTGTTTATCATCTGCAAGTTTTAATTACCAACTTGATGTTGTGTACATTGTTGTGTACTTCTCTCAGTGATCTAATACAATTACACTCAGAGTACACAAACTCAACAGCCACAATTGACACTCCGTGAACCCTTTTCATAGCAGACATGATGACGTTGAAGCACTTAGAGCAAAGTTCGATGCTCCTGGAACTGGTAAAAGTAAATCTAATTTAGCGTTATTAATGCAGTTGATCACACCGGAGCTTTTCTTGCTATGACATGTAAAAATGTCTGCTGTGAAAAAGGTCTGTATTGTTTTTTTGCCTTCTTAAAGTGGACATGACCTCTTTCCAGGTCTATACTGGATTATCTCTGCATGATTTACAGTTAAAAAAAACTCTTTATTTATCTTATTCTGGCCCTTTATGCAGCTCCTTAGTTCAGACAGGACGTTTTAGCTCCTGTCTCATTAAGCGCCCCCACCCCAATGAGCCCGCTCCGTTCTGATTGGTTAGCTCCTGGAAGCTGCCCCTCGGCAGACTTCCAGCTCGGGAGGCTACGTAAACAAACAGTAATAGTCAGATTTCACGTCTTTTTCCTTTTCTTTACTCAAAATATAAACTTCTCAAATACATCTGTAAATATTCAAGCCTGAATCCGATCTAAAATATGCAAGTGGACACACAACACAAACAGCCCATGAAACAACCTTAGCAACAAAGGCTACACACAGCTGTTTGTGGTCATGTCCAAACAATCTGACGTCAGTTTGATCAGGAAATAGAGGAAACTTTATGGAGCGTTCAGAGCAGGCTGAGGCCTGGGCTTATGACTTTATGGTGGCATTTTTACATACATTTACCTACATTTAACATAGATATCCGACATTATAACAGTTTATATATGACAGCAAATCACAAAAAGTATGATATGTCCCCCTTAAGTACAGTATTTAGAGAATCATGTATGAGGCAACAACAATTTACTTGGTCTCTATTACCTATTTTATGTGCAACTTTTTGTCAAATGTCCCTTTTTATCCCCAAACTCTCCACTTACGTCTCCCTTTTATCCTCCTCTTCTCCTATTTTCTTCCTCATTCATCCATCTATTCTCTTCCACTAACACTCCTTGTCCTGCAAATCTACTTCCTTTTGCTCCCTCTTCAGTGAAACCCCTGCACCTCCTCTCTCCTCCCTTCAGCTCCCACCTTCTCCTCATTTCTAGGCCTGTCTGTCTGGAAGTGGGTCACAGACTACAGCTGCGCTAAAAGCCTTGCTAGTCTGGGAAGAAGAGCGTCTAAATAAAACACCATACAATCAGCGGTCTCAGCGGTGCCTCATCATACATACATAAACCTAAGAAGGACGGAGAGAAGAGGGGAAGGAGTTCAAGAGGGAGAGATAATGTATATGCAACTTGATCGGTTAAGTGGGTCTCTGGTCTTGTTGTCTCTTCGCAGGCAGAAAGCAGTTTCCGCCGTTACATATCAAAGCTTTTAATCTCAAACAAATGTTTCAAAGGAGGCACTCAGTCAGTTATTTTTCCATATGATCTGACCAGTAGACTTGTGCTTCTGATCTATATGAAATTTAAGAGCATAAAGTACTGTGTGTATTCTGCCAGTTGGTTTAAGTTGGACATCATGTTGCTATAGTAACCTCTACTGGCAGAGATCCACGGCAGTTACACTTTAACTGACGTTCGGCGCTTTCGGACCAAACAGTTCCAACCAAACCCCCTGAGAGGAACTACCCACTGGGCAGCTCCTCTGAGAACTTCATACCTTGAAGGGCTTTTTATCTGTTTGCATTCGCGCCGCCGATAGGAACGCTGAAGAGAAGTGAGCTGGCCGACGGTTGGTATAGCAACGTAACTTCTGCATGAGATACAACAACAACAAGATGTAGGATGTCGTGATCGGAGCTCTGTGTTTGTTGTGTGTCGTGAGTTTAATGATGATAACAGAGTTGGACAGGAGACATGTGAATTTAGACTATGCAGGTTTTTAAAAATGGCGGTTGCCGGTGCTGCATTGGCTCGTGTGTCCGAACGATCAATGTCCACTGACATCACACAAGGTTCCTCTTGTGCTGGGAGAGTACCTACACTGAAGTAGGAGCTAAAAAAGTTCCTTAAAACAGTTCTAAGAGCCACAATTGTTCCCATTTCCTGCAGTGCGGACACAATAAAAAGGTGTAGTTTCTCCAACAGTTCTCAGAACAATGAAAAAGTTTCTCCAGTCCAAAAGTTAAATCTGTGCCTTTGGAGCACCATCTCTATTTACTAACCAAGCTACTATGTTAGCGATTTAGTAGTAACTGTTGATGTTATATATTTTACTTTATTTTGCTTTTGTGGATTCTGCTTGACATTAAGGCTTGTCCTCTTGTCCAGGACAAGTGGATTTTTTTGTAGGGCAACTCAGAATGGGATAGTTCAGTGCAGAGTGGTGTATGGATTAACTGGAACACACACCCACATAGACACGCATACACACAAAAAAACACAAAACACACACATTGGGAACAAACACATACACACAGAAAACACGTTGTTATTTTTATTCATTTTATTTTATTTAATGAATTTTTTTATCCTTGGCGCTTTGGCAATACTGTTCACCTGACATTCATGCCAATAAAGCTTATGGGATTGAACTGAGATAGAGAAACAGACGTGTCTTTAGCTTCTGTACTGTGACCAGTGAAAGGTCAATTAACTTGCCTGAAGCCATGCTACGTTTACTAGATTAATGATGAACTTAACTTAATGTTGACTTTAGTCTAAACCTTTGTGAAGCCAGTTTCCTTCTTACTGTACTAATTCATTTTAGCCTTTACAGCAGCAGCACAACGTCCGTCTGTCAGTTGGTCCACTTTTCATCCAGACTGAAGTATCTCAACAACTACTGATGGATCGTAATGAGTTTGGTGATCCACTAACTTTTCATCCAGCGCCACCACCAGGTCAAGATGTGGTCAAATTTCTCAACATTTATTTTCACTTGCACAGATTTACTTTAGGTCCACCTATTTATGTTCTAGGGTGCTTTATATTGAATGGTGTTCCTAATATTTTTTCCACACTATTAACATACATGATGGGGTTGAAATATTAGGAACACAATATAATGCACTCCAATACACCACCACCCACTACGACCCCAATAATAAACATAAAGTAGAATTATCACCTTTCTGACAATGTCAACAAAAACTGAAAGTGTAGAAGCTTCGTAAAAGTAGAATTCATGGCAGAGCTGTTATGTTGGATTTCATTAGGTTGCACAGGTGTTCCTAATAAAGTGGCCGCTGAGCATCATACACTACAGTGACATCTGGACTAGATTTTATAAGGCTGTTTTCATATCCGCCTCAAAACGAGATATTTGATGTGACGTCATATAAGAAAGTGGTCAAGCTAGGAGCAGTTTAACAGTAAGAAATATGGATTTCAGCACTTTGACACTACTGAGGTTGAAAATATATATTCATATGAATATGACAGACTATAAATGCATCATGTTGATCCGGCTAGGTGTCCAAAGGATCAGAAAAGGATTAAGAAAAATAACCATCGACAAGAAAGTCAGTTATGGTGTGAGAACCAGTGGAGAACCAGTGGAGAACTGGGCAGATGTGTTGGTGATTCTCCAGCTAACTGCACGTAACACTGTGTGTTTTTTATCTCACAATATTGTAATGTTTGGTATCACATATAAGTCACTACCAAAATTAGTTCTGATTGTCTCCTGGCAAGATACTAACGAGCACAGATCAGCTCGTTAGGTCGGTCGTATCCTGCAGTGCCTGATTTAACTCCACACTATGTTTGCGCTGCTACCACACAGGTGAGAAAGCCAATTAAGTGTTACCTCATGTTCCAACTACAAAGACCAGATTCAAACAGCACAAACAAACTTGTGTCCTGAACCTCTACTGGAAGTGTGTTGAGCTCGTTGCACAGCTATGAATCTACACACATAGTGAGGGCAGAAGACTGAATAAACAAAATATTTGGGATGTTTTCTCACACTCGGGTGCAAGAATCCAATTTCTGAGAGTTCTCTCAAAGTTTAAAACTCTTTCTCATTTGCTTTCTTTATCCGCATCCTATTTTAATATAACATAAATTAACTTAAATCAAAAGTAGGTAGTGAGGTCCAAATCCAGATTATTTGTCTTTATTGCATTAAACAGGAACATATTTTCTTGTGAGATAAGCTAGTGTGACTCAACACTTGGATCAGTACCTGTCTGACTTTTGTGCCCAGGTTTAGTTACTGCCAGCAGTCTCAATGTATGACATTAAAAGGTTGAGTACCCCTGATATATAGCCTAGATAATGAGCTATGTTTACTCCAATACAACAAGCAGGAAGCACTGCTGTTTACTGAAAAGAAGAAAATCAGAAGAACAAGCACCAACAGGCTGTAACACTGTGAAATCATGTTATCAATGAGCAGCACCTTCACAGCTGAGAAACAGATCCAGTCTGCAGAGCACACCAGAACCTGCTCTATCTTCTACACATCGCTGTGAAACCCTACTGTGCCGTGTGAGCATTATATGATTTATATATCTGACTTGTCCACAGTGCAGAAAGCCTGCAGAATTCCCAAATCTAACACTTGGCTTTCTGGTGTACATGAAAGCTTATATTGATTGTCCTTTTTTGAAATATTGCCCAGGAAGCAAAAGAAAGAAAACAGTAATTACTCTTAAACATCAAACACTGCTTCTACAACGAGAATACTAATAGAAACATGTTTTCTCTTTCTCAGCAGCAGTGTGAAATATGTCAGAATCATAACTGGGCTAAATTTCAACTTGGTTTAAAAAAAAGGACCAGTTTTCATTTTGGTGCGATAGGGACACCATGTGGAAAAGATCTGCTATTCCAGACAAAAGTTCAACATATATTGAACAGACCAAGAGAAAAGATCATTCAATCTGACGGTCAGATACAACACAGTCTGCAGTAATGCAGGATAGTGTGGCTGGAGTTCACACTGCTGATCCACAGATAAGAACCAGCTTTAGATCAGACCTGAAGGAATACACATACAGTACGTTACACACGGCAGTGACGGCCGTGTGAATAATCTTTATAGAAGTGACGACTTATGAGGAAATTCCTGAATGATCTTCTCATCTTTATCCAGGGAGTTCTGATGTTAAAGAATCACTGACATTGACAGCCTGCAGTTTAATGAAGAAATGTTCAAAAGGTCATTTACAGATGATCCGATTGTCTTTGCTTTTCTACTGAGCAGAACATAATCAGCAACATTAGCTCAACTTTTTAACTAAGTTCATTATCAAATTCAGTATTTGTACTGCACAATAAACAATAAATATCACAAAATATGTATTTATTAATTATTGTATAGCTTTTTGGACAGTAGTAGATGGTCCTATACAAGCAGGAATTAATTTTTAATGGCAACTTTATTTGATTGCTGTAAATAATAAAATCCACACTGACTTTTTTTTTGCTGAATCCATGGTTTAACCTCTCTTTACAAGAATGTTACTGCTGTTAGCCCATCATTTTTGTGTTTTGATGCTCCTGTAACATATTTAACAAGTCCTCAGTAGACCTTAATGAAGCAATTATTGCTTGAATTCTTTGTTCAGACTGAAAGTTGTGTAAAATGTATTTGTGTTCTTCTTTTTGCCTGACGAGTAAATAAGAGAGCAAGGCCAGTGTTTATTTGTGTACCTGTTAGGTAGTACAGACATGACTCAAAAAAGGGGGAAAAAGTTCAGTCAGGACACTTCAAATCTTTCTCGCAACATCTGAATCACCTCGTCTTACCTCGACTGAGTCACTGCCACACATTCATTCATAAAAGCTTCCTGTGTCAGTTGTGGAAAAGAACCAGTACAATCCAATTAGTCCAATTGAAAAGACGCCAAGAAAGGAAACTGGGACTACATGTAACGACGACTGGGGGATTAGAGACCTGCTGACCCATGTGACCTGTGGTGTCGAGGAGGAGGAGCTGTCCTTGGTGCTGAAAACTGTGTACAAGTCACAGATAACACAATGAAATGCCACAAATTTTCCAACGTTTGCCAGTTTTATTACCAAACCAGAGACCAGCATGTTAATTGAGATCGTGAGGTTGAACAAACTAACAAAACTAAATTATCTGATGGCTTCAAAGAATGACAACTCAAATATCACATCAGCTGTTACAGATGCAGATAAAGAGTAGAGTTGAAGGCTGCAGCTAATGGTTATTAGGGGTCCAAGCACCAACGTGGTTGGAAGCCTGTTGTTTTTGTTCGGATTTTTATTTGTTTTAATCTTTTTTATTAAATTATAATAACAGTAATAATAATAATTATTATTCTGATGAAAAAAAGCAGTTGTGCGTCCAACCGTAAACTGTGTAATGGTGACATTTCATAGGAAGGTCGTAGACAGTGCAAACTGGGTCCAGAAAAAAAGTCTAACCATAAGTTGGCGCTTTATTAAAGGCAAATGTGTTTTGTGCAATAATGTGCTAATTTTACACAGCAAATTAAAGTACTTTATATCCCTGCGATCAATATATTGTGATGCATCATGTGATATGGTTCAGGACCATTTCTGCTTAAAAATGTTTTGTATAATTGTGAAATATGATTTTTTTGTTTTTATTTTTAATTAATTTTATTTAAACATTTTATTTTATTTAAATATGAATTGTTTAGTGTACAACATGTCAGCAATTAGTGAAAATTGCCCGTCACAAATTCCCAGATCTTAAGGTGACATCTTCATCTTCTTCCAGTCTGAAAATACTGAATTCAATTTACAATAATATAAAACAAAGAGAAGCATCAATCAATCCTCTCCGTTTACAGGATGGAACCAGACGTTTGGCTTAAACGATTAATCACTTATCAAAACTGTTGCCAATTAATTTTCCTGTGGATCCAATCGTCACGTCAGATCTAGTCTGTGGTGATGTGAAGAATATGTCCAACGTTATTCTCCTTTAACCTCCTTAAATGAATCTGTTAGAATTTATGACACTTTGGGCTTGAAAGATATTTCAGTTAAAAATGCTGTTGGTTATAAGAGGACTGAAAGTTGTAATATACCAAATGAATGACATCAATATAACTTGCACATCACTGGTGGCCTCTGCCGAGGTAATACAGATGAAAGATAGTTTTTAGTTATATCTGATACATAAATGTATTGTTCATTGTCCTTATTAATAAACTATAGAATAAACTGATACAAATTCCCAAGGCTGCAAATAACAGAGAAACAACTTTGTAGATTTCCAGAATGTTCATTTGAGCTCTGAGGTTGATCTTTTTACGACTTTTATTGTATAATCGTCCTTCACTGTTTCTTAATCAGATGTACTCCTCTTCCTCACAAAACACCCTGATCTTTAAATGTCAGTTAAAGGTGCAGTGTGAAGAATTTAGTGGCATCGAGCAGAATGGACATGACAGAAATGGAATATAATATTTATAAGTATGTTTTAATTAAAGTGTATAAGATGCAACTAAATCCTACACACTGGTCCTTTAACAGGCTCTGAGCTGCTTCACCTCATGTGCACCTCGGTCCTTATTATACGCTGAGACATTTTGTTTAGTTAACAAAACCACTTTGGTATATTGGAAACCTTGCTTTACGTGATATTTTATCTTGTTTTATTTATTTCTTATTACTTTATCACACAAACAAAAGTGCAGACTGTATAAGTCTTATTTTCAGTTGTGATGAATATGAGGCATTTTCAGCATTTGTTTAACACTGAAACCATCATGAGTTTATAGTGAAAATGACCCTCATGACTGACTGCGGCCTGCTGTACAGTGGAATCACTGTTTATATGTTTTGCTAATTGTATGTTTACAGTTGTTTACTGTCTGCAAGCCTCAATCCCATAAACAGCTTCATTCATTCACCCCGATAGAAAGGTGATCTAATAGAATTAAATTAGACAGTCTTAAGCTGAAATAGATCGCCACCTTATTCCTCTGTGGGCATGGGCTAAATATTTCAATCCCCTTGACGCAGGAGGACACCGGGCTACTTAGCGGGATTAGATGAGCGCATGGGGAGTTTATAAATGGACGTAAAGGAAGTGATCAGTACAGGAATCAGATAGGACACAACTGATCAAGTCCTGCTACGTGTCGGTCTGCACAGAGACCTCCTGCACCTCCTGCTAAGGCTGCAGCAGTCCTGCTGAGGACCCGACGCCTAACCCCCCGCGGCCAGCTCGTACATTTTGCCTTCAGCTTCTCGAGATTCAAGCACCGTCCACAACCATGGAGCCTGTGGCCCAGACAGTGAGCGCCACTGCTGCCTTTGACAGAGAGACTTTCTCCAGGAAAGCCTTGAGAGCAACCCCCAGAGGAGCCTCGTCTCATTTTGTGGGGAGCTCCATTGTCATCCTGTCCTCGTTTGCGGTCTCAACTTTAGCTATGAACTGTGGGAAAAGGATCCAGGAGTCTAGAAACAAACCCAATGAGAATTAGCAACGGCGGACAGATATGCCTTTATTTTTTAGTTAACCTTTGTGAAGCCGGGCAAGTCAACAAAGAATTTATTTTTATGAAGAAGTGATGAACAGCCCTGTGTTCCTGTAGATAAAAGTGTGTGTTTCGTCATACATGAAGTTATCTGTGAGTTCTGGACAAAGAGCTTAGAGGTGGATCAACTTCTCTTGAGACAACAGGAGGATTTTCTGAGAAGACGGGGTTTGGTAACCATCTCAAGACCATTCAATGCAACGCCAACAGTGCTCTGTTGGGTAAATACCAATGACCTTGCAGTATTTAAGGAGGGAACGCTATGCAGTAATACCAATGACGCTCATCCTCCGTTTTCCCCTCATACTTGTTTGTTATGTAAGATGTAAAACAAAAAATAAAAAATCCTCAAGATGTTTTAGTTCAAGATGTCTGCTGCTGGTGGTTTAGGAACAGTGATTCAAATGTGATTTTCTTTTGTAAGTTATAAATCTATTTTGTAAAAACAAAACATGATGAAGCTAAAATTAGAATCAAGTCTTCTCAGTTGACTTACAATGGCTGAGTTTCAATCCACAATACTTCTTTAGTACTGAATG
This sequence comes from Thunnus thynnus, assembly GCF_963924715.1. Taxonomy (NCBI): domain Eukaryota; kingdom Metazoa; phylum Chordata; class Actinopteri; order Scombriformes; family Scombridae; genus Thunnus; species Thunnus thynnus. The sequence goes on along the minus strand of NC_089519.1, from coordinate 1,131,661 downwards.
AAATGTAACACGAAGTGTCAAAAACTGTCAAGTAAATGCTTATTCACCATTCTTTAACTATTCCTTGATTGAACAGTTTGATTTAATGCATATTTCAAGACTGTATTTTATTGAGGAAATGTTCTTGTATGGCTGCTTGTTAAGAGTATTGAGAGAAATATGGTTTTGGTATATATACTAAAACTCGGGTGTCATTAAGAAACCCAGCTGTCTCCTACAAGAAGGAAAACACATAAATTACAAGTCATGTACAGTTGTGATATACAGTACTGTGAAAAAGTTTTTTGCCACTTTCGATGTTCAGATTCGTATCCATAACGCAATACCATCAGGGAGACGTCTGATTGGTCCCAATTTTATTCTGTAGCATGACAACGACCTGAAACATACAGCCAGAATCATAAAGAAACATCTCCAGCGACAAGAAGAACAAGGAAGTCCTACAACAGATGGTATGACCCCCACGGAGCCTTGATGTCAACAACACTGAGTCAGTCTGAGATTACATAAAGAGACAGAAGCAACTGAGACGCATAAATCCATTCTAAGCGACGCTTGGAACAACCATCCTGCCGAGTACCGAGAAGAACTGTGCGTACCGAGAAGAACTGGTGCAGTTTTAACTTTCCATTCTGCAGTTATATTGTGGTGAATATTTTGCATTTGATGGAGTCAGCCAATCAGAGCGTGGTTGTTTTGGGAGCAGCAATGATTCATGTGAAACACTGAATGCTTTTCAAACCCCTGCTGTCTACTGTCATGTTGCCACCAGAGGGCAGTATAGGAATAAAAGATTAAAACCTTTTCCAACAACACCTCTCTGCTTCTTCAATGTTGTAGAATTTTAAACAAAGTCTCTTAAGAACACAAAACTTATTTTGAAAATTATTTTTATGTATAAAAAAAAACTGGTACAAACATGACAAATAAAGAGATCTTCATTCCATCAAAGTCCATCCACATCTGAGCCCAAGACTCAAATGTTTGGTTCTATACATGAATATCTGACAATGTGGTTCTGATTTACTGTATGTGTGTGCATGTCCTCCAATGTGTTCTCCTCAGAGTGTGTTGAGGCTCTTCAGCCTCCGCTCAGTGAAGAAGCGATGTGTCTGGTGGGTCTGGGTTTGGTCGTTACCTCCAGCTGGTGCACTGAAGTAGGACAACATGGACCTGTTGTTTTTCCGCTGCGCTGCTTTCTCTCCATCCTCCTCATCGTCATCCCTGAGGACAGATTTAACAAAACAAGACTGATTTCTATGCTGTGGTTAGTACTCATCTCCTGAGGTCAAGTGATTTGCACAGACATTAAGCGTGACCTGGAAATCAAAGAGGTTGTGGTTTTCACACACTAGCACATGCAAGTGCTCTTATCTACACACATTCACACAACAAAGCAATTTCTAAAAGCATTTTTGTCAAATTTTTATCTTTTATTAGACTTGGAAAAAAGCTGGAAACCATTTGAGTGCTTTTAGAAAATTCCTGTTCTCTGCTAATTTTTCTCAGAGCAAAATCACCCAGAGCACAGACACCGTAAACATGTTTTTATGCTGGATTTCAATGGTATCCTTCTTCAACTCCCTAAAGCAGCCTCTTGCTTTTATACATCTAAGGACTTTGGTCAGAATCAGGTTTGTGGGTTCTTTACCAGTGCACAGTCACAGCCTTGCTGTCCATCAGGGTTTGGGCAGTGCTCCAGCTAAAGCGGACAAACTGAGGGTAACCAAAAACAGGGTCCAGGTACTTCAGCAGCCATGCTTTGGTCTTGGGGTCTGGAAAAGCAGGAAAAAGTCTCTCTCAGTGTCAGTTCATCTACATGCATCATTTGTTGTTTATTTATTTGCACAATATCAAAATAGTTAATATTGTCTAACTGTGGCAGATTTTTTTTTTTTTTTTTTTTTTAAGGAATGTCTGATAACAGTAAGTTCACTCAAATGCTAATATTATTTAATACATTTTAACAAGGTTTTCTGAAACATTGTTGTTATTATAAAAAGATTAATGATGAACAGCTATTTTCCAGTTATAGGAGATGAAGGAGCTGTTGATTGTTACCATTCGGGTATCCTGAGCCGTAGTCTGCATCCACCTCTCCCAGGTCTTCAGCAAAGTTCCAATCTTTTACAACACGATCTCTGGCCACCTGAAAATTGACGCATGACATCAGGAAACTGAATATGAACACAGCTTCAAATGCAGACGTTGAGTTTTTCAGTAGAAACAATATTTAAATTTGTAATCCTAAATTAAGGCCATGTAGGTAGAAAAGAAATACACACGAGCACTCATGCCAACCATAAACAATATTTACTGTTACTTATTATTATTATATTATAGTTTATTGATTAACAAACTCGAACATGGCGCACCCTGGTATCCTACTGGTTGAGACACATGCCACATAACCGCACCGTCCATGGTTCACATCAAACTGTTGCTGTTCAATAAAGGTATACAATCCCCAAAACATGGGAAAAAACTCAAACATGGTTCTGAAGGTGGCTTTAATTGTTCAGATGCCAAAGACACACACAGTAATTAACTTTGATTTAACACTGGGGCAACGGTACTATTCAATATCAAAATGATTTAGATATATCAGCTTAGTAATTGCTACCCAAGATGCTAACTAGGGCTGCAACTTATGACTATTTTCATCATCAGTTTTTCTGTTTATTTCTTTTAATTCTGAGCTACAAAATTCCTGAGAACAGTGAAAATGTCTGTAACACTTTCCTACAGTCCGTGGTGATGTCATTAAATTGCCTGTTTTGTTGGACCAACATTCAAAGACATTGAATTTACTATCACATAAGTCAAAGAACAACAGCAAAATGTCCATAAATAACAGACTGGAACTGGGAAATGTTTTGCATTTTTGCTTTTAAAAATGGCTTCAACGTTTGATCAATTATCACAATAGTTGCAGATTGCTTTTCTGTTGATTGACTAATCGTTGCAACTATAATGTCAACTAATAAAATCTACACAGTTCCTTTAAAATTTTGGATATATGAGGGACTAGAACAAGAGACAGAAGACTGCTGTTCACATTACACGGTCACACAAGCTTTTTTCGAAATCTGGTTTCAGCACTCCTGTTAAGAAATAAATGTATGAAAAAGTATCTTAAACAACTCTGCAACCTCTTTAACTGAAGGTGTTAATTTCGTATTACACGTCGGACTCATAAGATCGTCTTTTTCAGTAAAAACAGAGAAATTAAGGAGCTTTGACGTAACTTCACAGCCTGTAAAAGGAAGTGAGTGATGGAAGAGAGACGCTGAGATAACAGCTTGCTGAGGGTCACTGACCTTCGCACAGATACTGGCTGCACTGACGATGGGAAACAGGGAGTCGGCCTTTGGCCTGACTGTCACCTCAATGCCCGGGAACAGCTGGGACAGCTTCGCCTCATACTTGTCTGCTGGGCCAACTGTGTCCACAAACACCTGCAGGGCACCAGAGAGATGAAGGAAAGGAGACAAAGCAAGACAGGAAAGGGCAGAGATCTTCATGAAAAGAATCAATGACTACTACATTAAAAGGACAAATAGACACAGCAGAAAACAAGACGCAGCCAATTCAACAAAACATCAGGTTTTCAATTATACCACTAGTCATATTTACATACCTCTTTGAGCTGTACTCCATTGTCCAATGCATACTGAACTAAACCAATCGCTGTATCGTGTGAAAGGGCGTTCAGGTTGTATTTTGTCCTAACAAACGCAGACATTTTGTTAGTGTATTAAAGTAAAACAAAGTTTATGAATAAGAAACAAGGAAGTATATGCATTATGCTGTATTTGACAAGATACCTCTGTAACATGCAGGTAGAGATGGTGTTGGGTGAGAGAATATGCACAGCCCATCCAACATAACTTTTGGCTTCTTCCAGTTTCTGGAAGAGATTCTCTCTTTGTGCTTCCGTTAGAGTCTTTGAATCTGATAAGAGACAAAACATCAATCCAAAGTTGCTGTGGAGGGATTTTATTTACCGTTATGGAAGTTAATAATGATCCATGAATCATTTGCAGGTGGCATTTGGGTGCGATGAACAGGCTAAATCCATGTTTTCTTTTCAAAGATACATTTTCATACAACAGCTTTTATTAGTCACTCACTATTGTGACCAGCAGGATTAAATAGGTTGCATTAGTTTAAAAAATCTTGCTAAGAAAAGCCGTTCAATCTCCCTCTCAAATCACCACCTGCAGAAATAAATAAAGGTCAATAAGATTACCTGCCACTTTCAAGCCTTTTAACTCCTCCTTTTTGGAAAGTGGACAGAAACATATTCCGTACACCATCGGCCCTGGATCACAAACAACACAAACTCTGTTAATATGTACATTCAGTTGACAGTTAGCTAGAACTAATACAGTCTAATACAACAGCCATGCAAACAAATCCTCCTTTTAAGAAGGTTATAATGCTCAGTTTTGTTGAAACAATATTAGAGAGGTGTTGATTCAACTTTAAGGTCAATTTGGAGGTGGCAGTTTGTGCTGCTGTTGAACTGCATTATACTGAGGTGTGATGCTTATATTTTGTCTTAATCTCTTTAACTCAGCTTGGACACCAGCGGGCCGTTAGTTGGACCTCTCCTCCTTGTTGTGGTTTTGTTGTAATCTGAAGACGTTGTGTTTACAAAAATATGGTATCTGCTAATGTCCTTTTTGGAAATCTGTCTGGACCTTTTCAGGAAAAACAAACACTGTAGAAGTGTCATACTGCGTCCTATCTTCTTCAACTCTGAAGCAGGTATTCACTGGTATTTTGTTTGCAGCTCCATTCTGTCCCTGACCTTTACTGACAAAGCCACATGCACTTTTTTAGACTGAAAAATATATATATTTTAGCAGACAAAATGTTTCTATTTTTACTGACTTCAAAGACCTTTGTGCTCTGTTTCTGTATCACCTCAAGTGTTTCTGATACTTTCACAAGACACTTTGGGAGGTTTCCATTCTGGCAAGACCTTATTAATGCTTTTAGTCACTGTGGCTCAGGAGCTACAGCCATATTAATTTGGGTACGTCATTTCAATATTTGCTCCAATACAGAAGCTGGAGTGGGAGAGGTGAAGGCCAAACTAAAGCCTCCAAAATTAAAACAACATCAAATCAAAAGATCTCTAAAATAGTTTAATCAAGACTGGACATAATAACTTTCATTAAGGCAGGATTTTTTTCGTGATGGCCTTTATAGAGTTAAAGGAGAGGTTCACAAAACAACAGTCAGGCGCTCATATGAACACTGAAAGAAGTTTTCCTCGCTGTAATCATTCCTCATGTTCATACTGGCTATTAAAAGATCCCCTTCAAATGTGCTTTCAATGTAAGTGATGAAGGGCAAAATCCACAGTGTGTCCACACAGTTATTCTGTGAATAAATGCAATTAAAAGTTTATATGAAGCTTATATGAGACTTCAGTCTGAGTTAGACATATCAAGTGGATATCTGACACATTTACAGATTTCATAGCATCAAATTCCCTCTTTGTGTTTCCCTGTTGAGCTGCGGTGGAAGTATAGTAACCAAAAGAGGGAATTTGGCACTAAAAAGACTGTAACGTTGAAAGATATCTACTTGATTTGACTCATTTGGCTTCAGATAAACTTTGAAATACATTTTTGCACAGAAGGAGGACTGTGGATTTTGTCCCCCATCACTTCCATTGTAAGTGCATTACGAAGGGATCTTCTAATGTCCAGTATGAACAGGAGGAATGATTACAGCAAGAAAAAAATGTGTCAGTGTTTATTTGATTCATTCTATCATAATACCACAAATGAACAACGCGTTCACACTGTGGCTGTATATAATTATTCACCTCAGCGATACAAGTCTGTAGCTTAAGAAGATATAATTTCTCCTTTTTTAAAAAAACAAACTAGCAGCATACCCAGCACAGGCCCCCTGCCCGCCTCGTCGATGCCCAGACAGCAGTCCTCAGTCTTGCAGGCATCAGGGATCAGAGAGGCCAGCCGGCAGCTCACAGAGTTGTCTGCTTCAAACGGGCTGAGGTCCATGACTGCTGGCTGAGAGGAGACAAAGTAAATCCTATCATACTCAAGTCTCTGCAGAGCCCACAGAGGTGACTTCATTCTGTTTCGGAGGTTAGTACGTTAGCAACAACTCCTAACTGTCATGTTAGCTAACGTTAACTTCCAAAGCTGCAACGCACTCAAACGTTAACTAACGTTACTTAATGTTAACGTTGACGTTTCTTGAGTCAATTATGAGTTCAGGCTGCTCTGACGTGACTTTAAAGTAGCAAAATATCGGGATAAATCTGAATTAAGCTCATTCTTACCTACTTGGGACAATGACAGGACTCTTCTCGACTGTTTGATGTTTTTCTTTCTACTGCAGATTTGGCGCCCCCTGAGTGACGTCACGTGCCTCTTCTTCGTTTTTTTTTCTTCTTCTTCTACATTTTAAGCCGCATTACCGCCACCAGCTGGTCTGGAGTCTAAACTGCATCCTTTTGCATTTTTTTTCTCTTGTACTGCGCTTCATAATTGTGTAACATAAATTATTATACATTTTTAGCTTCAGGTTTATTGACAACACTCTAATATATTGTAATATACAACACAGGAACATCCCTGACAAAGTCTGCTAAAGTTCTGGACTTATTTCCATCTTCAACCCCTGGAGGAGTTTGGTGTCTGACATGAAGAAATATTACAAATTAAGTACTAAACATAGATAATTGAATCCTATAAATAAACAAATTTTTCAGGATGCACTCGAGATAAAAGCTCAAATATTTTCACATAATGTCACATAAAAAACAGCAACTGTGTGACACTAGTTCAACATGCAAATATTAGTGAATTATTAATACTCATGTTTGTATTTCCCTTCCATGTGTCTCATTTTTAGTCTGATGCATAACCTCTAGCATGTTATCCCCAGTGTTGGAAGAACTACAGCCTACTCAGATCCTGTCATAATACCATAATACTCACAAGTAAAAGTCTTACATTTAAAATTACACTTAAGATAAAGTGTGTAAGTGTTATCAGATAATATACTTCAGTAGTATTAAAAGTCAAAGACTATTATGCAGAATTGCTCCTTTCAGAGTGTTATAATATTGTATATTATATTATAGAGTTATTATTTAAATTATTATTCAAACAGCATGTTGATATTGCAGCTGGTCAAATGGGAGCAAATTAAAACAATTATAACAATTTCATATTCTGTTAGGTAGACTCATCTATGACAGTGTGCCATATTTTAAAAGATGATTCTGTATTTTTACATGTAAAATCTCAATCTGTAAAGTAACTGGTAAGTAAAAAGCACAATGTTTCCCTTTGTAAGGTGGAGGAGTAGAAGTAAAATGTACTTATTACTTTCCACAAATGATAATCCCAACTGCTGGATTTAAGATTTACAGTCTTAATTTTAAGATACCCATCTCATTTTATCTTAATTATTTTATTGAACTGATTTATCAGAGATGACTAATGCACATTAATCAAAATTAACCAAGATTTTGCCAATATTGAATTTACATCTGCCATCCTTTGCTAGGAATACGGCCTAATCTGCAAAAATGAAAAGTGTAAAGTGACATAGAACAGACATGGCCAGATTAACGTGCTGTGAGGCCCCGGGGCCAAAAATGAGCTATAGGCACCTACTGACACCCTGTTTGTGGTAATTTGGTCAAACACAAATTTATTTCAGGAGATGCATAAGACAGGTAAGCATGCAGGACTCCCCTGAAGGCCCTTTTCATTGGAGTTGATGTTGTGCTTCGGTGGTGATATTCCCAAACAAATTTTCAATTCATCAAATTACCACAATTCCTCTCATAAATTTCCAAATGTGCATATTCAGTAGTTTATTTTCAATGCAATCTCTTCTACTTTTTGACTGTTTTAAGAAATTTAAAGTTTATTTGTGTTTTTTGTAATTGAAAAATAAAATAGTCTAAAAGCTTCGACCACAGTTCATCAGCTTGATTACCGTAATATTTTTATATAACTAGTTTTTCCTTCTCATGACATCTTTTTTTGCTCACAACATGATTGTATCAGTGTTTGTGTATCACCTGACCTGAGTGCCACCATTTTAAAATCCATAAACCAAGTGTAGCCTTAATTATTAAAGTTTTCTCTTTCAAAAATTAACTACAGCACTTTTCCTCTGGTTCCCCTTTTCTCCCAAAATTAACTTCAGCTCTCACTCCTCATTTTGGATATTATCACCTTTACCATCATCTGTGTTTTACATTTCCCTGAAATGCAATGCCAACACAGTAAGCATGAAATGATTTTGGATACCTGCTTAATGAGTTTAAACTGCAGCTGAATGAGGAGGCGGGGAGGAGGGAGCCTCAGGTGGAGAGGAAAGGGCAGAGCGAAAGGAAAGCCATGTACAAAAGTCCAAGTGTAGCCTACGTTAGTTACTGAGCTGAAATTGGCCTTGCCTCTGGCTCTTTACACCCACCCCTTCTCTCTCCTTCTGTCCCTCTCTCCCTCTCTGAATGGCTCTCTTTGTCTTTTCTCAGTAACACGCAGTCCCCAGCCGATTAAATGTGGGGAATTAGTAGTCAATTTTAGCCTACCACACACACACAAACACACTAAACAGCTTAGGTTGGTGGGGCGCTGATTGTGTTGTTATTACAGTTCACACGTCAGCAGCATGTTTTTAATTTATTTTTTCTTCACCCTTCACTTACTAAGTGCACCGTTTGTTGCTATTCTTGAGCTGCCGCTGCCAAATAAAATAACAATCTTACACAAGCTTTTTTTTTTTTTTTTTTTTATAAATAAATTGATTTAATAGATGACAACAATAATATTTCAACATTGCTTTTCTTGTAAGGAAGCAAAATACTCGAGTGAATGTATAGCAAACACTTTACAAAACTATCCAGAATTATACAAAATGGAAGAAGCAAAGGTGTGACACGCAATGCATTATTACTTACATAAAAATAATAACTACATGGTAAGAGGGTCAGTATAAAATGATAAAGTATGCATCACGTAATAAAGGTGAAGCCTGTGGTAATGACCATTATTCACATTGCTGAAGAGGAAGAGGCCTGTTTGGGCTCTACGTAGGAAAAAACTGCAAAGAAGAAAACATGCTTATGGCCTACATGCAGTGCAGAACGGTTGTACATGTGATTCTAATCCTTAAGTAGGACCCAAAGCTGGCCATTTATCTCAAGAGATTTGGTTGAGACTTTGCACTTATAGATTTTAACTCAGTTATTTGAAAAATCAGATGTGAATCAGCAAAATGTTAGGCACTTAAAAAGCAAAAAAAAAAAAGAAGAAGAAGTTTGGTGACTTAATTGGAGTTTTTTTTTTAATGTTCTGAAATTGATCAGATATCCAGGGTCGTGTTTCTCCTTTGCTATTGGCACAAAATGACTAAAGTTGAGGTAAGTGTCCAAGACTGAGCGATAAGCTGAAATACATCTTCAAGAGCTCTCTTTCCCTCTCTTTTTCCTATTTTTCCCCTTAAATGCTTAATTGTTCAGTTTCAACAAAGTAAGGAAGGACAGAAACACAGACTGCGTTATCTACAGAGAAAAGAAGGTTTGCAACTATCCTTATCTGGCCACATAAACAACCTCAGGGAGCGTCATATTTCAACAAAACATGCTTCTCCCAAAGCAGTGGTGCAGATGTATAAGTGTAATATCAAATCAGTCACAATAAAGTTACATCCTAGGATATCAACAACAACAATAAACTTACTACTCATATAAAATAACACAATGACATCAAAAAAAAAAAAAACATCTCCTTTAGTTTGGTTAATAAAAATCTGATTATGTCAGTCGAGACCCTTCGTTTCTGGGTCGTATCACTCGTCAATGCAACATCTGTTCACTCATTTACCTCCGTTATACACACTCGCTGTACATCCCAACACATAAATTCATGATGGCACACGTTTGTTAATGTTTATTCATTTTCTGATTGGCTGTTGGCCCATGATTCACACTTTATACTGTGTGAGTTTGTGGCTGCTTTTTTTTTTTTTTTTAAAGAATAACTGTGTAAGGCCCCATGGATGCTTCTTGCATTATATTGGCTAAAAAAGTAAAAACCTCTAATATTACATCAATATGGCACGGGCACACACACACACACATACACACACACACATATGCACAATCACACACTCACATTTGCACACACATACACAAACACACACACACACACACACACACAGATCCACTCACACGCTTCCCATATTTCCTTCTGCTCAGCTGGTCTCCCTCAAGGTCTTGTGAGTGTGGTGTAAACAGGCTGCTCCCAGTGTGTGGGGCTGTGAGAGGGGGCCACGCTGGAGGGGTCTCCTATGGTAGTGTACAGAGGCCTCTGTGTAGGGCCCATGTAGGAGAAGGCTGAGTACAGCCCCGGGGCCTGGCTGGAGTGGGCATAGTACGCCCCGGGGGCCTGGTGCTCTCCGTACTCAAACTGAGCCCTGGAGGCCAGCGAGGGGAAAGCGGAGCCGTAGTGAGGGAGGCTGAGCGGGGTGTAGGTGACATGGGTGCCTGAGGAGGGAGAGGACGAGGCCTCGGCATAGTGGCTCCCAGACGCAGACTCGCTCTTGATCTGGGCTTTGGAGGGGTCGGAGGAAGATGGAGAGGCCTGAGGCTGCTGCTGCTGTTTGGAAAGCCAGGCGGAGTGCCCGCTCGCAGCTGCCAGGGCGTAGGCGTAAGACGAGGCCGAGGATCCGGCTGCAGGGGCCCCGGCTGCGCTCTGCGGATGGCCGTTGGGAGGAAGGTACTGGTCGAACTCGTTCACATCAAACGGCTCGATGTTGGACATCACTTCGTGGCTGATCTCGCCGATGTCCATTGTGCCAAAGTCGATGTGGGGTTTAGCACTCGATGATGAGGGACCACCGGATGCACCTTCAGCTCCCACCCCGAGTGCCCCCCTGGACCCCCCTGATCCTCCGGCCGCTCCTGCTGCCCCCTCCCTCTTTCCATCTGACAGCTTCCCAGACTGGAGCTCTGTCTTTGGGGTGGTGGGGGGCGTGGGCGGGCTGTGACCCTGACCTAGAAGAAAAAGGAGAAGGGGCAACATGGTTAGATGAACTGTCACAACAAGTTTGTCTCCTTTTATTGTAACTTTGATTTATGAATCAAATTGATTTTTTTTAATGTTCCCTTATGTCTTGACCAGATATTTCCTGAAATGGTAAAACACAAATAATGATGTTCAGACTCAACCTACCAGCAGGATGGTGGTGGTGATGGTGGTGGTGGTGCAGGTCACCCAGGGGAGACCCAGCCCCACCATTGTGCTCCAGATGCAGGGTCTTGTAGTGTGACTGGGAGTGGCTGGCCTCCCCTTCCCCCTGGCTATCAGACTCACTAGTAGTCGTTAGTTTGCCGTTTTTGCGTCTCCGGGGCTGGTACTTGTACTCCGGGTAGTCCTTCTTGTGCTGTTTCCTCAGCCTCTCCGCCTCCTCGATGAATGGCCTCTTGTCGTTCTCGTTCAGCAGCCTGGGGGGAGAAAAACAAGGAGTGATTTAGCCTTATAAGCCCTCTGAGTTAATGTGAAAGTTTTGTGTTGGAATATGTCTGAAAATAACAAATATTGTTCAATCAGTGCAGTGCGTAATGGATAAATATAAGGTTATTGGACATAAAGGCTTATTTCAATGAATTTTAAGTATGCAGATTCCGACATTTTTAAGGAACAAACCAGAAAAACAGCAAGTTAATTTTTGTCTCTAGGTGTGTCCCTTGTTTACAATCAACCACCAATCTGAGCTCATAATTTCCCCACTTTCACATTTAGGTTCAGGCTCTACATCCCCACTTCTTCTTACGCACAAACTACACAGGAAATGTGCCACTGTATGGCCACAGTGTTCTTTTGTGGGACAGCCTCTCCATACAGACCTCCACAGTTTGCCCAGGGTCTTGCTGAGCTCCGCGTTGTGCAGGTGGGGGTATTGGTCGGCCAGTTTCCTCCTCGCCGCTTGCGCCCACACCATGAAGGCGTTCATGGGCCGTTTGACGTGGGGCTTAGCTTTGTTTCCGTTGTTTACGCGCACCGGCATAGGCACAAGAGTCCAGTCATATCCATCCAGCACCTGACTGACCGCCTCCCTGATGCCGATGGGAAAGCGATCGTCCTCTTCCTCCGATTTGCCTCTGGATCTGTCATCCCCTCTGCCATCCGCGACGCACAGCGCGGTCAGCTGCGGCGGCGCCCCGGTCAGAGGTGAGTCCTGGCCGGGTGGCGCTCCGGGTTGAGTCGGAGACAGTGAGTGACCATCGTCTGACCCTCCGGGACTCAGCTCCGCCTCGGACAGGCTGTGCTCCTCGCCGGACATTTTTTTTTCTCTTCCTTTCAACTAATGACAAACAACCCTTGAATGCAAAAATTGTTTCAAAGAGAGCACAAACTATTCAGTGTAATTAAATCGTTTTAATTCGATAAGCTGTCTTGAGTCTGCGACGATCCCAGTTATTGGTGACTCTTCTCAGGCAAAGCCATACTGGTGCGTAAAAGTGTCCAAATCCTTTCGTCGGCTGGAAATCCGTTTCACCAAAATCAGCTACACCTAAAAAACCAGAAGAAGTTTAAAGAAAACAATTAAATAATCATAACCTCCTCAAGTGGGGTAAATTATAGCCTATAATTTCAGTTTTCCTGTGAATCAAACATACCCCGGTTTACTTGAGGCATATTTAACCAGGTTAAGAGATTTAGCGGACTAAATGAAACCATATAACTGCCAACACGACATCTCCAGCCAACAACAATAATAATAATAATAATAATAATTATATTTGGACGAAAGGACCGCATCCAGAAAAAATCATATTCCGCCCATAAACATTTTCATCAAAGCCAAATTAACGTTAAAGGCTCCTTCGATCAAAAGTAAGAAGAACACAGCTGGCACATGACTACTGATATGAAATATTCGCTGTTATCTTCGAAATTTTGTATTAAAAAATTACATAACTTACCAATTTAGATGTCCAGTGGTCCAACATGGGAGTGTGTGTGGCTGACTGTAGAGCCGATGAATGGCTGCTCTGTGTGGCAACACCGGAGCTTAAAGAGCGCCTTGTGAGAAGGACTGCGAGAGAAAAAAAAGTGATTGAAAGTGGAAAACATTCCCAAAGAGGCAGCATTCCAGCACACAGTCAGCCCCGCCCCCTCCGGCAGCACGCCGCGCTCTGATTGGCCCTCTAATTATCCCGCTGCTCTCTGATAGGACGGGAGCAATATACTGTTAATGCCGGTCTGTCCATCACTGCAACATTTCCAACACAGACGAGGTGAGATTTTACATCGGAGTGGCTTAAATGACTCTACAGTGCGCCCATTTAGAGGCAGGAGAAGGCCAGCTTTGTTGAACGTGTTGACATGCTATATCAAACAAATAAACAATCATGAAGAGAGTTATTGCCTCGTGTGGTCACGTTCCTCAAAAAAAGATAGAAAAAAAAACCGGAATTGTGAAGTTCAGCTCTGATTTAGACGGTTTCAGTTTTGAGACAGGAAATGCAGCAACTCTTATAATTCCAAAAAATCTGGTAAAAGATGATCAGACAGGTTCAGGTTCAGTAAACGAAAGTTGGGTGTTCATTTTAAAAGAAGAGAAGATAAATAAAGAATTCAGTATTAATCAGGAATGTGTGCTTGGCTCTATATTTGACTTACTGATCAATAATGTCATAAAATTCATGTCAGTAGAGGCAACATCTTTTTCTATCTATAGGACCGCAAAATCATTTTTAAAAACATGATTATACATTTAAAAATACACAGAAAACATCATGAAGTTCTGTTAATATAAAGTATATTATCATTAGTAAATTCTGCTCTGCAGTCAGGATGAATTAAACGATCGATAATCAACTTTCTAATTGAAAACGTTTGATTAGAAAGGATGCCGGTGAAGAAACTACAACTCTGAAGACCTTATTGATAACTAAAGGTTCCTTATTACCAAACAATACCAGCATTAAATGATCAATAATGAAATCTGTCTAATGAAACTGTTTTCTGAAAGAACAGAGTAAATGTCTAAAAACGTGTCGAAGATTTAAAATAAGATAACAGCTAAGTGTCCAGTAATCCCTACCAGAAACACAGATATAAATGAGCATTAATAAGAATCGATTAACAACTTTTGAATTGATTTTTTTTTTTACTGCTGTAGCTGCAGTTTTCTCTGCGTGTTGGCTGATTTGTACACGCTTGGAGGCCATGGTGAAGCTTGGCCTGATGGGAAGGAAGAGAATCGACTTTTGCAGCATCTAACGCGGACACACACACACACACACACACACACACACACAAAATGAAGCAACAATAACCCCTGTGTCTCCGTTGCCTCTCATGTTGAGCCTGGCTCTCAGTTTTCTCTCTCTCTCCCTCTCCTCTCTCTTTGCTCTCTTTGTCTCCATCTCAGGTGAATTGTAGCCATGTGATCAAACGCCCAAGCCTCTATCCATTAACCCTCGTAAATGAAAAAAACGGGGAACAAAAAGCAGTTTTGTGCTGCAAACATGGAAAAAATTGATAACAGAGAGCGATGTGTGCGTCTTTCTCCCCTTATGTCCGAGCATAGACACCAGTCTGCACACATAGAAAAGCGGCAGACGGGACGCAGGGATCTCTCTTGTTTCTCCCGCTCAGACACGTTTCCATCTCTAAACACTCTTTGCAGCACCTGGATTTGGGCCTCGGAAGGTGCTGATGGTAGAGCCGGTGTGTTTTGGGGGATGAGGGGGTGATGGGTTGGTGGAGGAGAGAGGTGAGGGGGGGGTGGTGGATGGAAGGAGGGAGAGGGGGGGATGTGGGGGGGGGCACCTTCAGGCTGCACCCCACCGAACCAACCAAGCAACACTGGGATCCAGCTTTGAGGCCTCCGAGTGAAGTGAGTGTTTTTGTGTCTAACGATACCAGAGGGGGGTTGTTGTTGTTGTTGTTGTTGTTGTTGTTGTTGTTGCTGCTGCTGCTGTTTTTCCAAGCAAAGTGTTTAAAATGTGCGTGTCGGTTTTTGCAGAGCAGAGGGGAGGAAACTGCGGTTTTCAGGGTGTTTAGTTAGTGCAGCTGGATGTGCATGGCCCCCCCGGGGAGTTTGTCTGTCAGAGCAAGGTGCTTTTTAAATCTGCAGATTTTGTCCTGACTGAGAAAACGCTGTCATGTCATTACATTATTTCATTATTTTTCCCCATAAAATTAAAAAAAAGTTGACTGTTTTGTGCCCGAGGAGCCCCTCGAGACCTCCAGGGGTTTTTACTCTAATTCAATTTTGAAATAAATAAAAACTATATTTCATAATAGGGGCTACTGACTTTATAAAAAATACTTTGTATCAGTAAAACCTTCTTACTGGAGCTATTCCGGGACTCAGCCGTGACTTTTTAATGACTTCAACATGTTAGTTATCTTTATGAGTTA
The DNA here is from genome assembly GCF_963924715.1 of Thunnus thynnus. Classification (NCBI taxonomy): domain Eukaryota; kingdom Metazoa; phylum Chordata; class Actinopteri; order Scombriformes; family Scombridae; genus Thunnus; species Thunnus thynnus. The sequence continues at coordinate 1,116,212 of NC_089519.1, read as the reverse complement.
ATGACTTAATATGTGACAATGCAGTGACTTCGTAATGACATTAACAACTCTGATGTATATTTTTCTATCGTCTCATTATTGAATTTCTCAATTATGAATGACGACTAAACGCGTTTTATTTCCCGCGCTGGTTACTGTAAAAAAAAAAAAAATAATAAAAAAAAAAAATCTTTTCTGTCGTTCAAAGTTGTTTTAAAGTTTCTGCGGCTCCGTTTCATATTTAGTTGGTTTTATTGGTGATAATGTAAATTAATGTAAACTCATGGGGAAAAAAACGATAGTTTGAAGTTGAGCTTTATTTGAACGTCTCTTTTCTACAGGAAAAAAAACCTGTAATAAAAAAAAACTCTAATAAAAAGCAGCTTCTGTTTATAATTTATGGGACAATATGATTTTTATTAAGTCCAAAATGTTTTTTCTGTGTTCATCAAAAAGCGAACTGATCAAATGTTTCTGAGATAAAATGATCAAACTTTCTAAAAGATTTTTTTTCCATCAAACGCCAAAATCTGTAAAACTGTAACTACAGTAAATTAGCTTTTCATTATATTATAGAGCGCTGTTTATAATATTAATTAACGTATTAAAGTACAATTAATAACATTTGCAATAATAATAAAAACAGAGGAATGAAAAGAAGGAGACTGTGGCCTTTAACATACTAATTAATAAAAGACTCGTTTCATGTTCAGTGAAATCCTGATTGTTGCTCCGAAAATGCGTCATAATTTTACACGTTAACGTCTTTTTCTTTTAACTAATTAAACTCAGAGGAAAACAGTTTTTTTTTTATTAAACGTGACTCTGCAGGTCTCAGCAGGCCTCAACACAGCTCCTCAAACCTCTTCATAATGTTTTAGTTGCGTTCAGACAGAAGAGAAAGTCTGCTGGATTCACGTCTGCAGATGTTCATTTTGATAAAAACTGTTTGTGGTTTCTGGATGATTTTGTTGCTTCCTGCATGTTTGCCTGCAGGACTTTTTCTTCAAGTTTCAATAATTAGGCCTCATTTATCTGCGTCTCTCATTTTCACATATGTTGCTCTTTAATTTCAAACATGTTTATATTTTTATATTGTTTGCATTTCTAATCAAACATTTCACCTGCTCGTGCTGTTTATAGTTGGTATATTTATATTAAAGATGCGACTAGTTTAGTAAAAAAAAATACTGAGAAACTATTTCAAACTTAAACTGGTCTGAGAGGCTTCAGATATGAGAAAGTGGTTGATGTTTATTGTTGACTTTGTGCATTTCTTCCTCAAAATGATAAGCTTCAGTTTGTTTTATTTACAATTAAACTGGTATAAAGCACATATTCATGATCTTTTCTGGTTTTAAAAAACCTGGTCATTGAATACTTTCAAAGTAAAACTTTAAAATGATATGTAGCTAAATAGCTTTCTATGTGTATAAACACCTAAACTCAAACTTATAGTTTCTTATTTTTTGTAAGATGCCACCAACATGTTTTAAAGGAATCTCAGCAGCTCATGAATACTCCACCTGTCACCCAAATATCACCTGTCCTCGTCTTTAAGATGATTCATTTCACATATGTGTGAAATAAAAAACGAGAAAAGAGCAAAGAGAGATCTGTAACGGCCATGCATTTTCAGACATTTTCCATGTCCTGTGTGAAACTCTCATGGGCCTCAGGGCAGCTGTAACTTGTTAGAAAATAGAGCTCACATGGTCGCATCAGTCCCTGTGCTAACCTGCCATGTGACTGCAGTAATGGGCCTCTCCATGGCTGCATAGACCACTGTGTCACAAGAACCTGTTTCCTGCGGCTTCTGGGGGAGAGGATGGGAGGACAAGGTCCCATGATCAGCCAGGAGGTCAAAGATCATGATCAGCAGGGAGGTCAAAGAGTCACTCTTCAGGTGCACATGTAGTCCCGGGCAGCTCTTCTGTTTTCATGTGTGATTGGGGTGAAACTGAGCCGTCTCTGAGGGTGAGATACTTCTGAAGAATATTTAGTTATAAATGTTTTCAGATAGAAAGTTTGTTTGTTGGTCAGGTGGTGAAAGGACGGAGAGAACAGGAGAGGAGAGGAAAGAGAGAACGCCCTTTAGCTTTGGCCTTAATACTCGAACAACTCCCAGGGGAAATTCCTGAAATCTGACGATGGATGGAGGGAAAAAGGAAAAAGAGAGAAAAACAGGGAGATGCAGATAGTGTGAGAGAAACAGAGTGTGAGAGGGATGCAGATAAGGGAAGCATGCACAGCGGTCAAATATTCACATGCTGGGTCACATTCTGCATTAAACTCATGTATAATTGGTGGAAAGCATTCCTTCCCATGTCAATAGGCACATTGGGCTGAAATGAATGGCGTCATTTGTTCCAAATGATGACGAACTCGACAAAAGGATCTGAAATTGTGTGTCAGAAATGGCCGAGATTGGCGCAGAAGCATGTTTTCTTCTTTCTTTGCTTCAGATTTCATCACAAAATGACTCTCTGGGTTGAGAGTGGTTGTTTAAAACGAGTTTTCTCTGTAGATACAAGCGCTCCTCTTATGCTTAACATTTTCTTGGTTGGTGAAAAACACTGTATATAATTCATAAATGCCAGTGCCTCTCAGGGTTTGTGCGAAAAAACAGTTGAAGTCAGTCCTTTTGCTTGGGGAATTCCAACTCTGAAGCTAGACTATCAATAAAACTCAAGAGGCTCATGTGACTCAAATATTTTGACTCAGAGTTTCACACTGTACTGTGCATCTCATTAAGAACTTCTCCCAGTCTGATATGTGAGACGCTGTGCAATGATTTCACAAGCGTTTTCTTTAGAAAAGGAGACGACATCTCTGCCACATCAGAAGTTTCTGTTTATCAGAAGGATGACACAGTAAATGTGAAGCATTTACACCTGGATTAAAAAGTGTATGAAAGGTCACACTAACAGGTCACGAGCTGAGTTTAGTAGTTGTCAGGCAGTGCAGTTAGTTTGAATTTGTACTGGGATGAAACTGGGAGATTCATCACAACCGAGAGATGCAGGTGTTTTCTGCATTCATCACTCGAACTTATCCACCATGCGGACTCGTGCATGTGGTGATGATGCGGTGACACGCCATCCATGAGGATGAATAAAAAATGATTCTGCTATCTGACCTCTGTCACTCCTTTTTCTCCCATTTTCACCCAGTGAATTAGTGCAGCTGCACCACACTTAAATGGGTCCCCGTCTTTTTTCTCTGCAAGTGTATGCAACCGGCCATGAATCCTCTCTTTGTGCTCCTTCTGCAGAGTCCCTCCCCACCACCACCACCACCAACCCCCCCCCCCACCCTTTCTTAGTTTCTTGCCTTCTTCGTCTTTTTTTTTTTTTTATTTGGGGAAAGAGGGGCTTCGGTTGCGATGGTGGCAGCAGCACTGGTGAGGTGGTGGCGGTGGTAGCGATGGTGGTGGCGGCAGGGGAGAGGAGGGGGTAACTTGTTGGACCACATTCCTGTGCAGCTGTGGAGGCTGGTGCAGGCTGGGAGGGGGGGGTGGGGGGGGGGAGGTGGGAGGTGGGGTGATGGGGTGGGGGTGGAGGGCAGAGCAGGATCATCATTGCATTGCAGAGCATCATGAATGGCCTATTGTTCGGTGGTTTGCTGTGTCCGCATCTATTTTCCTACAACTTCAGCCTGACTGGGAGAAACGGAGGAGAAGCAAAATGAACAACAGAGCGATAAAGAAAAGAAATCTAGAAATGATTTGTTGCACAAAAGAGACGAAGGGACGAGAAAAAACCTGAGAGAAAAATAAAGCAAGAGAGTGAAAGTCAGGAACACACTTCATATTTGTGTCTGTGACTCGGATGCAGGATGAGGTTGAGACTCAGAGTGTGATGGTGATGATGAAGATGGGGATGATGGTGACACGGACAATGGTGGCATTCATGTAACGAGTCTATGACGGTTTTGCCCCACAGTCATACGTACCAGCACGCTGTTTAGTCATACATATACGTCGGCTGTTAGCTTGACTTCAGATTCTTTCCAGTTCTGGTCAAAGTTAAAATAAGCAGCTGGAAATGTTTAATTATAATAATATGATCTCATCAATAATGTGTCATATGTCAGATCCAATTTACAAATGTGTTATTTGTACAGATTGAACTAAATATGAAATTGTGGTGCCATGGTTGTAGGTCGTTGTCCATCTTCTGATCATCTTAATAATTCTGAAAGAGGTTTTTATTTTTCTGTCTTCTTGTATAGATGCTCTGTAACGTCTGTGATTGTTGTTAGACAATGAAATGAAGTTTGGACTTCAAGCTTCAGGCATCTTTTAATTTCAGAGGTTTTCTTCAATCAGCATGCAATTAAACAAGAGCCTATATGAGAGGCTGTGGACAGCTTCATTTAAGCACACACACACACACACACACACACACACACACACACACTAACACACACACACACTAACACACACACACATGTTTGAGATTGTTTGTGACTTGCAGGTGGAAACAGAAATGGAGATATGAGGAGCTGGAATCAAACAAGTTTTAAAATGACTTTTAAAATGTTTATTTACCTGTTCTGCTGCTCGTTGTTCTGCCTTTATGTGTCAAATCAGGTTGACAGAAACATGAACTTTCTACTGCTGCTTGTGTATATTGTGGTTTATTTTGCTGCTTTAGTCTAATGAAGCCAAATCAGACTGCAAAAAGCATCTTAAACTTGTTTTCTTGATTTTAGTTGTATATTTAATTCTCCTTGTCTTGACATATTTCTTCATTTTATCTTCCTTGTTCCCTGTTTTCTTTCTTCAGAAAAGAACTTTGCCTGAACTAATAATGAAACACACCTCCCTTATTAAAGAATTTAAATGTCACTTGTCAACTACTTCACGCTCTCGTCAATGTTTAAGACAGGCGGAAGATCTGCTATGTGTTCATATAACTGATAATAACTGATAATAAAGTGATATGTTTTACTGTAAGAAAACACAAACATCTGTGTCTTGATTTTAAAAACAACTTGGAAGTGCCATCAGGGACAATAACTCAAATGTGGATTTTGTTGAGAATTTTTTTATAAGAAAAAGAGGAAGAGACAAATAAAGAAGGAGAGAGAGAGAGGAGAGAGCAGACTTTCCAATCATGAGTTCTTCCTTCTCAGAACATTTAATTAGTCTGTGTGAACGAAGGAGAAAGACGGCCTGAGGGGTCTGAGGAAGAGATGGCTACATGAAAGGCTCTGTTGTTGTCCGAGCAGAGGGAGAGATAAAAGGCAACAAGACAGAAAGATGGATGGGATATTTGGGAGCAGAGAGTGAGAAATGTGGTGATTTATGACGTCCCTCATGTCTGTCATTTTTTATTCCTTTTTTTAAAACCCATACTTCATCCCCCCCTCCCCCCCCTCCGATGTGTTACGATAGTTGTGCGCAGCAGCAGATGAATGTATGTCACACATGTCTGTCTGTAAAGGGCAGAAAGATTTGCATTTGTCAGATTTACAGAGGGAACGTCTGTTCGGACAGAGAAGCTGTCAGTGTGACAGACAGGTGTGCAGATATTAACACAGACACACAAGTGGAAGACAATCATCACAATCAAAGTGAGTGTAAAGACTCTGACCTGGTGAGATGATCATATAACAAATACAGAGTTTATAAAGCTCCATTAAATGTGGTGTGAAAGTTGTGCAACTAGCCAGCAGAATCTGAATTAAACATCCTGAATTTGTATGAATATTACTGAAAAATGAACTAATTTGGATCTGAATTTCATACTTGACATTAATTTTCACAGACACAATTTCCAGTTAAGCTGTCGTCAGGTTTCCAGATTGTTTCTGTGAAACTTTGCTGAAAAATAATCACAGAAGAAGAAAACAGAGCCAGTAAAACGAAAGTCTTTAATTACCTAAATAATTCACCAGTCTGGATTCTTTTTGACAATTATTTTAATCACAGCTTTTGATTGCAGTTTAAATTGTGACTTTGAAATAACAGGGCAACAAATACTCTGACCAGTATCAAACTGGGATGTTTCCACTATGCCAACCAGGAAGCCCAAAATGTTAGATACACTTCAACTGTATCTCAGGGACTGTGAAGGAAAACAGACCCAGATCTAAACTGGCTCATACAAATTACAGTTGATAAAACTCACACACAAATCATAACATTCAATGTCGTAATAATTCACATTTAAATCCAGAAAAAATTATTCAAATTCAAAATTTGGACAGAAAACGACAGCATTTAATTTAACTCATCTAGAGCAAAAATGGGCCCATTATAAGCCCCCAGTCCTCCCACTCTCTGTGTTTATTGTCTCTTATTGATTGATAATCTTATAATCTTATTGATAATCTTATTAAACACATTTAAATCCAAAATGAAAGAATTAGAGGCAGATTCCCGAGGATATAAATGTTTTTAATTGACCTGGTTACATAAATGATTCCTAGAGATTTCTCTTTTGACGTGTTTCCTTATTCTTGTTTTTATTTTCTTTTTTTTATATTTGTTTATAACTTTAACTTTGTGTTTTTATTTGTCTCGACCAGGTCTCCCTTCAAAAAAAAAGACTCTTAACCTCAATGGGGCTCTCCTGGTTACATAAAGGTTAAATTAATTGATGTTTCCAGCTGTTACCTTGACAACATCGACTCTTTCTGGGGTCCATAAAGTTTTTATGCTAGAATCACACCTGGCCTCAGGTTTGCTGTGTGTAATTCAATTAAATTCATCAGTTCAGGAACTTAAAACAGACATATTAAACATCTTTAAACCAGATTTTCACACATGGCTTTGACATCAGGTAATAAAGCAGGACTCACCTTAAAAGAATAATTTTTGGGTAATATGCTGTTATTCACCTTCTTGTTGTGCATTAGATGTGAAGAATTAAACACTCTGATATCTTTGTGTTAAACATGAAGCTACATTTGTTATCTCAGCTTCTCATGAAGACTGGAAACAAGGGGAGACAGTTAGCTTGGCTCCGTCCAAAGGAAACTAAATCTGTTACACAGCACCTCTAAAGCTCACTGATGTCAGTTTTTCTCGGTTATTTTGGCTCAATTCTTGAATGAAGTTGTCAGAACAATATATGAAATTCTTCACAACATTTTGTTACTTGTGCACAACAGAACGAGCATTTCTCATTCTTTGTTATCATTTGCAAATGTTTCAGCACATTTAGACAAATGATAAAGTACAACTTTCTAAAATTTGAACATTATTGGTTTTAAATGTCTTTGTGATCAAAATAGATTATGTTTCTTCTCAGTTGAATAGTTTTACTCTCAAAAATACGTTAGAATTCTTTCATTTTGTCAGTCATCACATGCAGAAGAGTTCATCTAATTGTCAGAATCTGCTGAGCCTGTGTTTCATGAATTGCACTGATATGCAGCGGTCGTAAAGTCTGCTAAACTGATACATTTGCTGTCAGGTGAAACTCAAATTTCATTTATGAATACTGAGTTTCTCACATCTTAGATCAACCGATGGCACGTGCTGTCCAGTTAGCTTACAGCTGTAAGTCAGAAGTGTAAAACACAGTTGTGAACATGGAGGAGTCTGATCAGATGAACACTGGACGAGGGTGAAAGGAGGCGTAAAATATACGATCACTGACCACAAAATCAACCGTCTTTGCTAATTGCAATAGATGCTGATTGTGACGACATAGCAGCAGAAGTGTGCAGAGGATGTTTACAGCTTACAAGATGATTCTTCCTCTGTTGCATTGCAAAAGAGAGCAAACAGACAGGAATGAGGTTATATATACTCCTGCATAGAGGCCTATGTTTCTCTCCTGTTTACTGTATTGTACTGTGTTGTGTGACCGTTGCAGGATAATAAAGCTGTTTTTCTTCACGTTACATGCAAGTGTTAAGTGCTCTTTTGTTTACAAAGTGAAATGTGAAACCTTGTACCCTTGAATCAGTGTCTGAAGAGATAAGAAACACACTTCCACTGTCATCCTGACCAAACATCTGAACATGTTTTACACAATGTCAAAGGAACGTGTCATTTTGGCAGCAATGATTTATTCACTGACACAAAAACTTAATTTAGAAACATAAATTAAAGGTTTTGGGTGAGTTACGGCCTTTTGCGGGTTAATTATAGTATGAGCTGTTTTGGGAAATACATCTTCAGTGCTGAGAACTTTAAAAAAAGTTTCCATAAATGTGAGAAAGCAAATGAGAAAAACTGCAACACAATTAATCTTGGTTGTTTAATCATTTCAAAAATGGAAGCATAAAAAAGGTCAAACTATTCCTTTAAGGTCTTTATAATGTAAATTAATTAATTTGTAATTAAACTGTTGATAATGGTGTCATGGCCTAAATATGTACTGTGCATGTTTGGAATCTTAGTCTTTATTTGATAGCAGACAATCAGAGAGATTACAGGAAATGAGGGGAGGCAGAGAAAAAAGAAAAAAAAGTCCACAAGTCGACTGAAATCACTGATGTTGCGATTTCAAGCTCAGCCAAGTAAAGTCAAAGTAGATCCGAATATTATCTGTGTCTAAAAAGGAAGAGATTATGAATTAGGAGAATATCTCTCTACTGTCAGAGATAGAAAGCGGAGACAGATCCTGAAGTACAGACGCAGTGAAAACAAACAAGGACGACACAAAAAAACCATGGCAACCAAAAGAAAACAGAATATGTGGTCGGTGTTCGACAGGTGAGGTTAAGACAGAGTTGAACTTCCTCCTACAAACATTAAACTACGAAAACATTCAATGAAATAAAGAACATTTATTATAACAAGTTCAACTCTGTCATTTCAGAGTTTAATGAGATTTCAAAGAGCTTCATGAGCTTCAAAACTAAAAATACTCCCAAGAGAAGGAGACAAAATATTACTGCTCGATATGTCAATGTATCAATATATATCAACATGACACAACCTGAGACAACCTCAGACAGACAGACAGGCAGACAGACAGACAGACAGACAGACATACTGACAAGCAGACAGGCAGGCAGACAGACAGGCAAGCAGACAGACAGACAGACATACTGACAAGCAGACAGACAGGCAGGCAGACAGACAGGCAGACAAGCAGACAAGCAGACAGACAGACAGACAGACTGATAAGCAGACAGACAGACAGACAGACAGGCAAGCAGACAGACAGACAGACATACTGACAAGCAGACAGACAGGCAGGCAGACAGACAGGCAGACAAGCAGACAAGCAGACAGACAGACAGACAGACAGACAAGCAGGCAGACAGACAGACAGACAAGCAGGCAGACAGACAGACAGACAGACAAGCAGACAGACAGACAGACAGACTGACAGACAGACAGACAGGCAGGCAGGCAGACAGACAGACAGACAGACAGACAAGCAGACAGACAGACAGACAGACTGACAGACAGACAGACAGGCAGGCAGGCAGGCAGACAGACAGACAGACAGGCAGACCGACAGACAGACAGACAGGCAGACCGACAGACAGACAGGCAGGCAGACAAGCAGACAAGCAGACAGACAGACAGACTGACAGACTGACAGACAGGCAGACAGACAGGCAGACAGACAGGCAGACAGACAAACAGACAGACAGACTGACAGACAGGCAGGCAGACAAGCAGACAAGCAGACAGACAGACAGACTGACAGACTGATAGACAGGCAGACAGACAGGCAGACAGACAGACAGACTGACAAGCAGACAGGCAGACAAGCAGACAGGCAGACAAGCAGACAGACAGACAAGCAGGCAGACAGACAGACTGACAGACAGGCAGACAAGCAGACAGGCAGACAAGCAGACAGGCAGACAGACAGACAGACAGACAGACAGACAGACAGACAGAAACATCCAGAAGATGTTTGCCCTGTGGTGCTTCCCAGCACAGTTCAGCCAGGCCTCCTCTGCTGAGCTGAGCTGTGCTGAGCAGCACACAATGCTCCTCTGTCCCTCTTGCGAGCTGCTTCACAGCTCTACAACACACAACAGCTCATTATGGAATCAAAGATCCCCCGGCCACAGCTCCCCAGTGCCTAAATACTGTCCCCTGCTGAGCACACACACTGTCACCAGCTCCGGTCGCACAGCCCGAGGCCACAAACAGCCAGTGAGGCCAGAGAGGGCACCAAGATATACAGGGTGTCACACACATGAAAGCACACGCACACACTTAACCTAAGTGCACACATGAAGATGAACACACACCACCTTATTAGGCATGATCCTGGTCAGCCATTAGCAGCCTTAACAAAGGTCACAAAGGTCACCCAGCTGCTCTGCCTCACAGACGCTGATGACAGGGGGTGTGACGGTCCGGTTAATTAACCAGCATCAGAAAACAGCCGGAGAGAGAAGGATGAGATGACAGCAGGGAGAGAGAGGCAGATAGCGCGAAGGGGAAATGGCTTGTTAGAGTGGACAGGAGACGACATTTAACCACATTAAAGATTCATCAATTAGATTACAGGAGAGGAAGATGATGGAGGGAGTTTCCCTCGGGCTGTTTACCTATCATGTAAAATAATCTGAGCCAAAAGAGCTTTCACCTTGTTTGGTCTTGTGAAAAATCGCAAATACATAAAAGGGCTGAACTGAACAGCACGGGGGAAATTAGAGCATGACATTGCTCTAATTATCCATCAGGTTAATGAGGAGCAGCAGCTCACTGGTTAGTGCTGTCACCTGGGTTTGATTCTCAACTCTGAGACTCTGTGTGGTGTTACTTTAGTTTCCTCCGACATCAACAGGTATGCAAATTAAGATCTTAAAGAAGGCCCTGGCATCTGATCTGGACTTGGTTTCTGGATGCTGGGCGCCTAAATTGGTAGGCTGGACTAATTTCATAGGTTAAGAATTTGTCAAGTTTGCACCCTATCATTTTAGAAAGGAATCTTCTCTACCTGTATGAACGTAAGAAATGATTGCAGCAACTAAAAACTGTTTCACTGCACATCTGAGCATGTGAGTATTATTTCAAGACAGACCTGAAAAAGTGTGAACCTATCCTTTAATAAAGTACACCATATCAGTGTGCTGCCGGCCATCGCTCAGAATTATTATTTAATAAGGATGTGTTCACATTTTTTCAAAGTCTTAAAATAACGCTCAAATGTACATTGACAGTTTTTTGTACATTCTGTCTTTTTAAACAATAGGCCCACTTACAGATTGTACAAAAGAAGATAATTTGTTATTAATTTAATTCTAGTAAAATAACCTATTTAAATATAGGACATATAAATCACTACACTGTTTGTATGTCAGTATATTCCATATTTCCTGTTTCCTTTCTGAGCTTCAGTTGTAACAAAAAAGGGGGTTTGTACTAAAAATACCTCTTTGATTTGAGTAACTCAGACTGCTTCATATTAGCTTGAACTAAACACAGAAATACTTTTTGCTCAGAATGAGGACTGCAGATTTTGTCCCTCATCACTGAAATTACTTTAAGAAGTGAACTTTTCACAGCCAGTATGAACAGGAGGAACCATTAAAGTGACCTACAGTGCTTTTAATGTACATGTGGGCATGTGAGGGTTGTCTTAACCCTTTAATCTGTTCATATTATGACCCTTCACAGTACCCTTTTAATAATTAGTCTCTATACCAAACTTTTGAACCACAAATCTATTTTTGATTCATAAACACCTCATCAGTCATTAATAAATGGGTGATTTATCCTTAATGAACTTTTTACAGAGAGAAAAAAGTATTTTTTAAGTTTTACACTGTGTTTATGGAGAAAAATGCAACAACATTTACAAATGGTGATTTTTCAATTTTTTAATAAATACGAATCAAATTTAACCTGGGATATTGTCTTGTATGTATAAAAATGTATATCAGATGCACAAAAATACAAAAGTTGTTCCATTTTTGTATATTCACTTTTTGAAAAGTCATAAAATTTCAGGCTAAAATTAACTTTGTTTTTACTGCTCTCAAACGCAACAATCAAATTTGTCCTAAACAGTATGTAAGAGTTCAGACAAGATACTTTAAAACATGCAAGCCTGTCCTTTAAGGACTATTGCGTTCAATCATATTCTTAAGAGCAGCGGTTCCCAACTTTTACAGCAAACAGCGACTTGCTGTTTGTCACAGGTTGCATTTATCTGTAAGATGTGAGCACTTCCACCAAAGAGTGACTTTACTCTATGAATCTCTAAGACTCGTTGTTAACTGAATAACTGTTATGAGCCCAAAGAGGTAAAAGTATTTAGTGATTCACAAGAAAAAAAAGGAGGATTTGAGAAAAAAAGACAACTGAGCACACTGCATCTGCTGATGAAGATGACTGAAAGCTCCAGGACGGCTACTAAATGGACCTTGAGGTGAGACTGTTTGATGCTATTTCACACAGATTGGATCTTTTTCTTTCTCCTATCACATCAATCATCTCATGACCTCTCAAATTGATCTTGTGATCACTCAGAGGAGCTCCGAGAAACTGTTGGTCTTTGCTCAGAGAAAATGTCTTGAAACAAGTTTTGATCTCATAATCCAAACTTCCTGATATCAACTCCTTCTATCAACAGGATAGAATAAACACAACATAACAAAACCACATAAAAAAAGTAACTCAGTGATCAACAGCACAGGATCATAGAGCATGTTAGCACTGTCACTGTCCAACCACATGGGGGAGCTTGTACAACAGCCAGAAACAAAACTCTACATCACAGTCGGATGGACTTCAGTGCCTCTTAATGTTTTTTTTTTTAAATTTTGGTCAGTGCCTCTGCCTATGTGCACACTTCTCTTTTTGTCTCTCTATTCCTCCCAAAGCTTGTCACCTCTCATTCATGCGTGTCCTTGCTTCAGCCCAGTTTGTTCCTGCGTGATCTGTCCGCGACTAATACGCATTTCATCTATTTCTATCTGTCCTTCACTCTCTGGGACTTTTGAATGGAGACATAAGCAGACAGAAATGACTGCATTTGGGTCATGGAGGAGTTTCATCGTGACACTCCTCAGGTCTATCCTAATGTGGGTCTTCCAAAAGAGGAGTTGTAAGTGAGTTAGATGGGAGATAGAGGGTTTGTCCTTGTTACATGGCCGGATTAACCTGTTTGGAGGCCCCCAGGGAAGAAATTTGCTGTCAGGCCCCTGTTGTGCCTATCAAATATCAAGGTCAGCTTCGTTATATTTATTGCAGAATGTGTTGTCCTGGTTGCTTAGCAACAGAGTTTATGGGGTGACTCACTTCCAACAGCAACAACAGGAGGTCAGAATAAAATATCAAGCCAATGGGAACTGAACTTCAAGACATTTCACCTCTCATATAAAAGGCTTCTTCAGTTCTGTCTTCATCAAAACTACTTGACATACACTCAACAAGCACTTTACTTGGAACACCTGTGCAGTCTAATGCAATCCAATACAACAGCTCTGCCATAAATTCTACTTTTGTGAAGCTTATACATTTTCAGTTTTTGTTGACATTGTCAAAAAGGTGATAATTCTACTTTATGTTTATTATTGAGCTCGTAGTGGGTGTTGGTGGTGTACTGGAGTGTATTAAATTGAAAAGTGTCCCAGGTTTTTTGTCCACCATCATGTATGTTAATGAAGTGGACAAAATATTAGGAACACTTTTGACAATGTCATCAAAAAATGTAGGCTACAAGCTTTGTCAAAGTAGAATTTATGGCAGAGCTGTTGTACTGGATTGCATTAGATCACACGTGTTACTAATAAAATGCTTGGTGATTGTATTTCTCTACAACATTCAATATTCATGACCAAATAAACAACAACAAAGTTTAAAAAGCATCTTTGGGTATGATTTATTAATCATCAGGACTGTGTGGGTGCAGTTTGATTAGGTTTGATTGTCGGTGACAAAACAACCCACCAACTGTCATCAGATTCTGATTCAAACGTTGCTAAATCCTGATTTCACAACTGAGCCCCATCCATTTCAAACCACGAGAAAAGTGCTGACAAAAAAGAAAAACAGGAATCTTTTATGTTAAATAACCAGATCTGTCCAAACTTGTATTTATGTCCAGGACCCGATCACTCACAAGAAGCTGACTGACAAAGTTTTAAGGGCTTTTAAAACTAGAATTTGACACAGGGCTGTAGACAGGACCACAAGATTACATAATAATGTAGAATATATTATACTTATATTGTACTGGTACAGGTTACCAGGCAAATTACCAATAAGACTAATAATCTACAGCCACACCAATGACTCTGTGAGGCTGCTTGGCACAGCGCTGCTTTAAGCTAAATGCTAACATCAGCATGCTAACATGCTCACAGCAACAACATGCTGTGAGCATGTCAGATCACCAAAGTTATTATGATACATCGTTTGGGAACCATGAATGTCTGTACAAAATTTCCTGTCTGATAGTTGTTAAGATATTTCAGTCTAAGTGGTCGACCAACCGACCAACCAAACAGACTGACTGACTGACATTAGCATCCTTAGCGCTGCTAGCATGGCTAACAAGTAGTTGACACAACTCGTTGAACTTGGTGTACCCTGGAGGTGTGGGTGTCCAGAGCAGTTGCCTGCTTTTCCTGCATTTTAATCCAACCTTGTTTGTTAGAGAGAACTTCTTTCTTCTTTCACCACCCGTGTTTTGATCCAAAGTCAAGCCAAGAAGAGGATGATCTCATCTAATTTGGTGGTAATTGGCGTGGGTGGACTGAAAACCTTAAACCAGTGAGAAAATATGCAATTGAGACTCAACAGAGACAATTCAAGCATAACAGTATATACTGTTTTGTTTTATTAGGTGCTTTGTCATACAAAACAACACACTGTTGCAAAGTCTTTGCATCTATTGATAAAAGTAAGAATAAAGTGCTTGTTCTTCATCTGTACAGTACATATTTACAAGGGTTTGAATTCTGTTTCATTGTACAGGATTTTATTTGATTGTTAGAACTTGTTTTCTATTATGGTATATAATGTCATGAATAAAAAAAATGGAATGGCTCATTATTTAAATATGAAAAGTAACAGAACTCAGAAAGGAAGACAAAAATCCAAAATGCAGAAATCATTTATTTTTATACAGAGAAAATAAATGTGTAGAGGTTTGAGCATTTTTGTCATGCTTCCTTTAAAATAAGATAGTTTTTCTCTCATAACATTTATCTGTATATGATGTATAAATCAGAGCTAAAGTGATCATTTTTAAATTGAAACAAAAACACACCGTATTTACAAAAACTGATTGGAAATCAAGAACTGAAGGCTTGACTTAATTCATACACAGGTCATATTGAATAAAACAAGAAAGCAAGAAAGTTTTCAAGATACCTCATGATTTGAGAGAAATACCTGGTCACCACATTTAAAAGTAGATGAGCTGTATGTTGCTTAGATGCTGATGTTACAACTGAAAATGTACAATACCTGAAACCAGAGCAAGTTATGAGCTAAAGCTGCATGAAGTTTGTGACAGCTGCAAAAAAAATCCCTCTCTTTCACGAGATGTACAGTTTAAATTATGTCCTTCATCTTTCATTGTAACACTAGTTCAATACTTTGGTTGCACGCAGACAAAGAGAGGAAACAAATGGAAGGGCAGCCATTACCCATTGATTGGCTTTAAACTCCTGACTCTCTGCTGATGTATAAAGGTAGGGTGGGCTGTAGTCTGTCGAGGCTGATCTGATTCTCTGTGTCCAGCACACACAGCATCTCCACCGTCTGCTCCTCCACAAATGTCTCCTTGAATCCCAAGTGAATGTCATCTCTCAACTTTGCCTCTCTGTCACCTCTAACGCCTAGACTCACTGCCTCATCTTTGTCATCCTCCTCTTCCTCATCATCCCCACAGCACAAGGCTACCTCGTTCTCGTAGCAGAAAGCGCTGGGGGAGTGAGGGCCCAATAGGTGGCGAGCTGCCCTTGGGGCAAACGGTGACGGAGACCGGGAGTAACTGGCGGTGGAGGATGAGGACTGCCTGCCACGACCCGTCATCTGGCTCAGTTCCCTGGCACTGCAGTGAGGCGTAGATGGCACTTCGTAGGTCTTATGGAAGCGGGAGTAGTCCACATGGTAGCGGTCGCCCTTCTCAAACACCACGGGCTCAAAGCGGTGACCCCACAGGATCTCCTTTGCCAAGTAGGAGCTACGGGCCTGAGTGGTCATAGCTGTGGCCTCCACCATCCCCTCCAGGATGACCACAATTTCAAAGTCCTCTTTCTGCAGGTCGGTGTGGCTCAGATTATACAGCGGACTGTTCTTGTTGATCTCATGGACCACCACCAGTGGTGACACGAGAAACAGCCGATCCAGCCCATCATCATAGCCAACATCAATGTCTGTTTGCTCCAAAGGGAGGTACTCTCCCTCTGCCGTCACATGTGGCTTGATGAGCTGGGCACGCACATGTGCCTCAACTATGTGGCTCTTGCGCATGTTCCCCAGGCGCCACATGAGGCACAGCTTACCATCACGCAGTGCGATGACGGCATGATGCGAGAACAGCAAGGTCTGTGCCCGCTTCTTGGGCCGCACCATCTTTGCCATGATGGTGCCAATCATGAAGGAGTCAATAATGCAGCCCACGATGGACTGGACCACCACAGTCACCACAGCGACTGGGCACTCTTCAGTGACACACCGGAAACCATATCCAATGGTGGTCTGGGTCTCAATGGAGAAGAGGAATGCCCCAATAAAGCCCTGAATATGGAGAATACATGGCCGCCATTCGTCTGGTTCTCCCTCTGCGGTGCTCCGAGGATCCCCTTCCTTCACGGGAATGCGAATTTCAAAGTCTCCATGAGCCAGTGCCACTCCCCAAAAGATCAGGCCAAACAGCAGCCAAGACAGAAGGAAGGTGGTGGTGAAGACAAGCAGCAGGTAGCGCCAGCGTATGTCCACACAGGTAGTGAAAATGTCAGCCAGGTATCTCCGTGGCTTATCCTCCATGTTATTGAACACCACGTTGCACTGGCCGTTCTTCTTCACAAAGCGGCTGCGCAGGCGGCCGGTGCCCAGATCCAGGCCCAGACGACATGAAGGTGAAGCACGGCAGCTGTTGTGGACGATTGGCTCATTTGTCACTCTCAGAGACAACGCCCCTCTTCCTTCATCGCTTCCTGGACACTCTCCTCCTCCTCCGTCTTCACCTCGCATGCAGGCCCCTATTAGTGCCTGCTGAGTCAGAGGACTGTGGCCATTGTGGAGGCCCAGGGTGGAGATCTTCACGGCATCTTCATCTGTGGAAACGATGCTGTATCTGCAAAACAAGAAGGGAGAATGTGAGTTTGGGAGAATTGAATGTTTGCTAAGCCCTGCCCCCAGAGTTATTATTGCCTGTAAGTTCTATAAGTAGGTTATAATGAGGAAAAATGTAAAATAAGACATTTCTTTTCTACATAACAGTGTTTAGCTGATTAACTTACATACATACAGATTAAACACTACAAGGTAAAAGGTTTTTAGGATGAGAACTAACCAATGTGTTTGGCAATGCAACCTTGGGTAATGTTGGCTTGGGTTGCTGGGGTGTAAACTTCTCCAAATCCAATAAAGAGCAGGACAGAGATGCTAACGTTAGCCTTCCTACCAAGCACCCGACGTCAATGGAACTTCTTTTTTGGACTAAATCAGGTCAGACAGTTGTGGCCGTTATTTAGCCTAAAAATAGATGAAGATTCAGCTATGTTTGGACTGTCAGATTTGGTACCAATTTGGCCCAAATATAGCCTACCATATAAATGACTTACAACTTAAAATTATGATTTATATCTTGATGAAAACTGGTTTTCCAAACTAAACTTTGATAGCATTCAACACTGGATGTTCTTGTTGTGAACAAGGCTTTTTTTAAAACTCATAATCCCACAAACTAATGAAGTTAATGATGATGACTCCTTGACTTTGGAAGTAATGCTAAGGACACTGCTGTAGGTAGTAAGCTAGTTAGCAGCACACGCTAATGTTTGCGGCAGACCAAACAAAATCCATTCCTTACAACTTTGTTTTTGGACAGGCTAAAAAAATCCTCAATATTACACACCCACAAAACTCTTAAAATGCAGAGTATCACTCTTAATGCACTCTTTCAACATGTGGAGAAATCAAAAACTGGTCAGGCCTGCTGTATCCAGATATGGTTACTAAGCTATGAATGGACAATCAATATTCAAAGGAGGGGTTTAGCAAATAGTCCATTGGTTGTTTTTGTACCACTTTCTCATACGTCATCCTTAATAAAAAGTTTAAATAAATAGTTTACAAATACTTTTTCCCTCTTACCTGTTGACTCGCACCGCTCCCATGGCACTGGTGATCATCAGGCTGTATCTGCAAGGGCAGTAATGTAGGTTGGGGCGGGCAGTTCCAACCATTAAAGTACTTTTCTTTTCTGTGAACAAAACAAACAAAAAAGAGATTTCTTCAGTCATCATTTTTTAAAAAAATTTTACGTCATTTGAGATATGAAAATATAGGATGTTTGTCAAACATAATCATGGAATAAAACAATACAATACAAAGTTTGATAAAGATTATAATTTCTGCACCCACCAAAATAAAAAAATACACCAATCATAAATCCCTCTCCACAACTATTGGCCTTGCCCTAATGCACAGAGTAGACCAGACAGTTTTGTGTAATGAAAGCTTATTGATTAGGTCCTTGCTAGTGTTTAGCCTTAGGGACCTTCAGGCCAACCAGAGCTGGAAAACCAGACATGCATTGGGAGGGACAAAGGTCTAAAAAAGAGATGAATCAGTGGTAATCTACTATTAGAGGAACAATTGATCTGCTGTTTGGCCTGATGACAAGGTTGGAGGGTGATTTTACTCGGCTTATTATGTCAGCATGCCGAGAACCAGGAGCACCAAAAACCACTGGGTTGCATAACCAATAGAGGGACAATCGCACGCAATACAAAGGGGCATTGGTGGTTTGATGATTTTGAATCGCTTTGGCTGACATGAATTAGTTGACAGCACAGGTGTGTATTAACCAAGGTAGTAATGGATTGTCTTGGGAATATTTCTGACAGCTGCAGTTTAAAAGCCTTCATTCAATACTGCTGTCACGCCAATAGCAAACACACGCTCTGATACACACACACAGAAACACTCACATATACAAATCTTGATGGGATTTGGTGTCATGTAATGTGTGTGATGCTCCCAGACTTCTCTCCCTCTTACACCAGGGACAGATGTTACGAACTGGCTGCTGATTGGCCGGATGAAGGGTGATTTTCAGCTGGATAATCCCAAAAGGGCAGATGATTACGTCAACTTGATAACTCCCACAGCTGGAGGAAAGTGTCCTCTACGAGAAATCACAACCTTTTCTTACAGGGTTCTTAAAGTCATCGGCCAATATGCACACGGGTCACACGGGTCAGTCTCATGTCAGTGCCAACAACGTCACGAGTGGGATCAGCGAAGCACAACGCAGTTCATGTCAGTCTGTTGGAACGGGATTTACAATGGAGGCTGTATTGTTCCGGTGTAGCTCTGATGAATTGTGGTTTTATTTGTATTATATTTCATTTTATCATTAATTGATAGTATTGGTAGTACTTGGTAGTAAGTGTCAGTGTAGCAGCATCAGTATCAGTTGTTTGTGTTTTTACGTGTTGGTATTGTTTCTAATGTTGTTGTTGCTGCCAAACATCTGACTCATCCGACATGGGAATACAAGACGCTATATATCAAACGTAAAAATATAAAATGCATCCTCCAGTAATATACAGAACCAAAAAATAAATAAACAAAAAGAAAAGAAAAGAAACATTGGTTACAACATTAGATGTACTTCTACATACTACATACAAATATATTGATTTTAAGATGTTTGAATAAGTTGTGCACTTAATAGCAGAAGAAAGAAAATAAATGTTACAGCCTGAAGTTTATCCTGATAAAGAGGGTTTTATTCTCCTCTCCCAGGCTTTCTCTGAGTAACTGGCTAATGTAAATGTTTTGTATGTAAACAGCCAACTCAGTCTTTGTGCATCATCCATATTTACAAAATCAATTTCTGTTTTTTATCTTATTAAACTAGATATTGTTTGCTTCCTGGTTAAAAGGAATCATTGAAATATCACATTGAACAACTCCACTTGCATTCTGCAAAGATATTATTATAGTGGACAGTTAAGTTATTTTGTGTTATATTTTTACATTTTACTGAGAACATATCGTTGGCTAAAACTGCAGTGCTGTTACTTCTGAAAAAAGTTATTTTGTGTTTGCTGTTACCTTGCAAGACAGCTGGATTCCCAAGATCATGACATCATGAGATCACATGATGTTTGTGTCCAAACCGCCGGCGGTTCAGACCAATCAGTGTTGCAAATCCAGCTGCCTCGCAAGGTAAGACGGTGATAGACGATGATAGACAGATGGCTCATCCAGTCACCTGCCAAGTATTTTTTGAAAGTGCCTGCCCTTTTCTAAACAGACTTCCCAGATGGTTCTGTGTAATAAACCATCTGGCGCGTCAGGTTATGTTTGCTATTATTAGTGTCCAAAATCCGCATTTTTACATACAGTGGATGCAGTAATATGAACACCTGTAAAGTATGATGCAATCTAATCTAATAGTCCTGTAACTGCCTTTGTAAGGCTGATGTATGTGTTATATTCAGCTGTTCAGCTGTGAGACGTTACAGAGGTGTAGATTCAACAGTAACTTGTCGATCTGTTGGTCAAAACGGGGAAATATCTGACAATATAAAGCTGTATAATAGTGATGTGTTGGTGTGATGAGATTTACAAAACAACAAAAACATCTTAAAGTGAATTGAATGAATGAAATCATGTCAACAGATCTGTCTCCATGACAACTGAGCAAACTCCATCCATTGATGAGCACTGTGTGATACAGTCGAAAGCTCTGGAAAAAAGCTATGAGGACTTTGAGTTGGAATCACTTTAACTCAAACTCCTCTTTTACTTAATCTCAACAAAAATTAACATTATAAACCTTACAACGCATTTGTTGCTTGACTATTACATGTTCATCAGTCTGCATTAGATTTGACTGATGTCTAGTTAGTTGAATGTCTTTTGAACAGGTTCACGCATTGTTTACATTATAATTTATGGTATTTAAGGCAAAAGAACTAAAGAAGAAGTTTTGTGGATTTTGCAGCAGTAGATTTGTTCTATAAATGCTGATAATTGCAAATATTCTAAAGATGTGATTCTGGCCAAAAATTGAACGGATAATAGAGGACCTTAAATATCTTCACTTATTAACAAGATATTTCTGCTAATGCAGCCAACTGTTGTCAGTGTAAACCTACATGATGTCTTTTTCTCTCAGCAGACAGGAGCCCCGGGGGAGAGTTTCAGTAATTAATGGTTGATCATAGTTACTGTATTAGCCGTCTCCATAGGAACATCTCTCTTCTCTCTATGGGGCTGACTCGCTCTGAGTGTGCGTGTGTGTGTGTGTGTGTGTGTGTGTGGTGATGGTTTATCATGTGAGACAACTTGTGAGGAGGTGGAGTAGAGATAAACTGACAGAGAAGATGGGAAGGAGAGGCGAGGAGAGGAGAGGAGAGGAGAGGAGAGGAGAGGAGAGGAGAGGAGAGGAGAAAACAGGTCATGGACTGTCCCTTGAGGGAACCTATATAACTCATAACGAAGCACCAAAACCTGCCCGACACGACAGGGATAAACTGCAGTACACTACAGGGCTCTACAAATAACGATTATTATCACGCTGTGTGTCAAAGGCTCTGAGAAGTCTGATGTTGCTCTTATTCCCATACGTCAGAGGAGCCAAACTGACATATATTACATAATCTCATGCAAGGCAAAGGATGCAGGAAGCCCTTGTCAAATACCAGATTAGTATCTCCCTTAATCTCCCAATCCAAACAACAATATGAAAGGTGGACGGCAGTCGCCGTGTGACCTGCCTTAAGCCCTTTTGTGTAATCTGCGATCTGATGATATGAGAAAGGAAGGAGGGAGAGATAAAGAAAGAAAGAAAGAAAATAAGAAAGAAAGAATGTAAGAAAGAAAGAAAGAAAGAAAGAAAGAAAGAAAGAAAGAAAGAAAGAAAGACTTGATGAGGAAAGCAGAGGCTTTACAGGTATGAGGTCTTTCACATTGGACCGAGAGTGAGACAAAATACAGATTAAGATGAAGAGATTATGACGACAGATAATATTTCTACATGTGATTCCATTTATAGAATAATGGAAGATTTACACACAGAACTAAAGTGTGAAAAAACAAAGTCACTGTTTTATCTCATCCCAGTGTAAAAGCCTTTTCTAAAAGCCTCTAAAATGAGTGAAAATGTATGAAAGACTTGCATTTGGTCCGACTGTGATTTCAGAGGAGATTCTTTCACCTTTCTCTTCTCGTTCCCTGCCTCTCTCTCCAACATGCTCTCTGAAGGAGGGCCTACACTTGGACACAGTGTCCCAAACCTACAGGCTTGTACTCATTCTGACTTTGAGGAACTTTAGTCATCCTGAACACACACATTCACACCACACACACGCACACAAAATGCTAGAAATAACACTAAATCAACAGTAAAAGATGAACAATGGACAGTAAACTAAACTTATATGTAGTTGTAAGTGCACTTACTCAAGTACAATTTCCAATTTCTTCTACTTTATACCTCTACTGCACTACATTTCAGAGGGATGTATTGTAGTTTTGTGTTTCACAACTGTAGTTATTTTGAAGATTAAGATCTTACGTACAAAATATACGATCAGTTTATAAAATCTGATGCTTTGTAAACTACCTAACGGCATATAAAGTTGTAAGATTCTCAAAAACATGAAAATGCTGCTTACATTAGTTGTAATATTCCAGTGAATATATGTATCATATGACACTCTGAATGGTGCATTATACATAATGAGTATGTTTAATAAAGTACATTATGCTACTTATACGATTTTTATAGTGTGATAACAGATCTTAACCAATCACTGCTTAAAACTAATTAAATCTTTAGATAAGAATTACCTCTAATTTTACATCTTGCATCAGTTTGAAAGACGACATTCTAACCCCTGCTATAAATTTGGGTCATACGCCTTAAAATGTGCTGTTAAAGGTTGAGTGTGTAGGATTTGGTGGCATCTAGCGGTGAGGTTGCAGATTGCAACCAACTGAATACTCCTCGCCCCCACCCTCCCTTTCCAAGCAGGTAGGAGAACCTACGGTGGCTGCAAAACTCGCAAAAAACGCGAAAACGCGAAAGGCCCTCTCTAGAGCCAGTGTTTGGTTTGTCCACTCTGGGCTACTGTAGAAACATGGCGGTGCAACATGGCAGACTCCATGGAAGAGGACCCGCTCCCTCTGTAGATATAAAGGGCTCATTCTAAGATAACAAAAACACAGTGATTCTTATTTTCAGGTGATCATACACTAAACAAAACATGCTTATGAATATTATATTCCATTTCTGGCAAGTCCGTTCCGTTAGATGCCACTAAATTCTACAATTTGTACATTTAAACGTGTCAAATTTGAAAACAATAGATAAAAGTAAAGGTAAAGTTTCCATCTTTGTCCATGCGTCACTGCTGCTAAATTCCGATCAACTGATCAAACAGTGTAACCAGAAGTTATGACAGTGTAGTTTGCAAACTAAGCAGCTGTGACGTGTTTGTTTCAATGAGGCCACAGGAGCTGTCCAGTGCTGAAAATCAATCCAAAGCCTGCAGGAATAATCAACAGCAGGGAGGGGGAGAGCCAAATACTACCCTAACCTTGAAAATGATTTTGGCCTTTAAAATCTTTACCTATATCTGTTTACACTCCCCACACGTTTTACAATCGACTTACTCAGCCACATGAACGGTTTGTCTAAGTATTGATTATGTTTTCTGAGTATTTAGTTTGACAGAAGAGCCGCAGGCAACTATGGCAGAGATAACTGAGATCAGAGTTTCTTACTAAAATGTGGAGATTGTGAGCTGACTCACAAACATAAACAAGCTGGAGTCAAGTGAAGAGATATTTGAAATGCCTTTTGAGACTATCAGATCATTAGTGGTTTTGATAAACAGCTGACAGAAAAAAAAACAGACAAAATAAAAATGTAACACTCACCTTGGTGTTTCTGCAGACTGAATCACATGAAGACTAACATTGGTTTCATCCTCATAAAAAGATACTTAAGTAGGTTTACTGTTGTTGGCAACGTCCTCTCCTCTTTTCTTCCTTTTTTCCTTCTAACAGACAAATACCTTTTTTATAGATCTGCCCCCAGATTTCTCTTGCACAAACTTGTAAATGTCTCCAGTCTGAGCTTTGTCTTGTTGCTCCATAGCGCTTAACAGAGTCGCTCCTGCCTCGGCTGTGCATCTGCCCCGTTCTCTGCCAGAGTGTGTGTGTGTGTGTGTGTGTGTGTGTAGGGGGGGGGAGGAGAGAGGAGAGAGAGAGAGAGAGAGAGAGAGAGAGAGAGAGCGCTCTGATTACGTTCCTATTTATATATGCTATTGTTTTCCCCAGAGTGTGGAGATGTGGATTGTATAATTTAGACTTTAGCCCACTCAGACAGATACTTGCGCTGACATCCAAAAAACACAAACACCAGTGGAAACTCTTGTAATCCCACAAAATTCCTGTAGAGACTTAAGATATTCTCTGTGGCATTTTACAATGTGTTTATGTTGACTTAATGGTGCAAAAATGTTTTTGTTTATCCCAGTGATATTTTCACCGGTATAAATATCACTTTTTCCTACAATAAAGGACACGAGAAACATAACAAAACAGGAATATCGATACACACACAAAAAACAACTGAGAAATAAAAAATAAATAAATTAAAACATGTATATCTCATACTGCAAAAGCTGCAGAATCATGAGAATCTTTAGTAGCATACGTAAGCTTTTCCTCAGCTGTTGATTCAGTGCTTCAGTTTTTTTTCCATAAAAGGCAATATTGCAGTTTTACCTGATTGATACAAAGTCTGACCAGTTTTACCATCAATTTTGATTGTTTTAGACCTAAGATACAAAAATATTAGGCAGAGAGGGGGTGTGGCTTTGGTGCTCTTTCGGGACTTTATAACCCTTTCTTAAGGGGGAATTTGCTTTTATTTTATATAAGATATACTCTCAGAGAGACCTGTATTGGTATACATGTGAACTCAAGTCACATGACTAAAGGGATACTCCAGTGATTTTGCATTCACAAAGTTGGTAGACTTGTAAGAGGAACATTTAAAAAACATAGTGGTCAAAATCAAAGCAGCAGCAACTGAGATATCTTGAATTTTAGTCTCTAGTATGGGTCAAGCTCTAAAACTGCTGGATCCTACATTTCCCATAATGCACCCCAACAGCATCTTTTAGACTTCTCCTGCATGGTCAATGCCCACATCTTTAGAACCCCTTGCCTATGTTTGCAATGCAGCCTTTTTGTTATGAATTTTGAATCTTTAAGACCAACCTGATATTTTTCCAGACTTTAGAAAGTTTCTGAAATTGTAAAATCTGTGGATTGGCCCTTTAACCCAAATGACTCATGACCTCACTTGGACTTTAGCTTTTTGACTTGATATCCTTCCCAAAACAAAAGAAACATCTGTGATAAGAAAACATTGCATCCATTATCAAGGTCATTGGTTCATCAGTTCTTCTCGCTGTTCTAACGACAGTCGACAGTCGATGGAGTCATTGGAGTCATTGGAGTCAACTGAGGCCTGAAGTGTAAATGACAGTCGTGGGAGTTATCACAGGAGACCAAATGTGAATGGTTGTTAAGTCTCCTGGGAAGGGATGAAGGGACACCATTGTAGGTGGGGGATAAATGGTGTTGTAGACCTCCTCGTCTGTTGAGGGATGGTCTCTCTGCTTTGATGTAGATAGTTTCCGTCGCTCATCTTTCAAACCATCTGTCCTCCATATCCAAAATATGTGTCCCTTATCTTTCAGATGTAGGTAAACTGCAGAGTCTTGACCTAAGGAGTTGGCTTGGTTGCTTAGTTTCCCCAATATGCAAGTCTATGCATACCTCACTGCATTGGACTGCATACACTAGATTGCTTTTGTTGTGTTTGGGGGTGCGGTCTTTCGGATGGACCAGTTTCCGTCTTAGTGTGTTGCTGGGTTTGAACACAGGTTGATGATTTTGTTGCATTTATTCTTCTTTTCTTCACCACCCGCAGTGTCAGTGTCCTAGATGTTGCATCTGTTTTCACAAAGGTCCAGTTAGGGTATCTGCAAGCTTGAAGTGAATCCTTCAGGTGTTTGTGCTCCTTGTCTTGGTCCTGGGCACTTGTTGGTACATTATCAGCTCAGCGGTGCAGGGTTCTGATAAGTCCTAGATAATGCTCCAGTGGGTGGTGAGAGTTAAAGAGTAAGTATTGGTCTGTGTGTGGCAGTTTCCTGTATACTACAATGTGGAGGCTCCTGTCCTCCTCAATGTGTACAGCATTGTCAAAAAAGGCCAAACTGTTGATCCTGACGTCCTCTCATGTTACTGTCCACTGAGTTCATGTGTTCTGAAGGCTTGTACTTCCTGGGTTTTAATTTTGACCAATGGGAGATACTGGTGAGCCCATGGCACAACCATGCTTTTGTTACCCCCCCCCCCCCCATTGTACTGGAAATAGGTACTGGTATTCAGACAGAGGTCCAGCATTTCGCAAATCTGGTCTGGGCTGAGGTAAGTTCTATTGTTAAGGTTGTTGTCCTGTAGCAGTTATGTCATTACAGTTTCCACTGCCTGCATAGTTGGCATGCATGTAAACAATGAGGTGACATCATAGGACACCATGGTTTCATTTGAGTTTTGAATATGGTGAGGAGTGTTACCAATCAAGGGGGCTAAGACAGTAGATATGTCTGGTAATGTTGTAAGTAACTGAGTTGATGCTGCTGATAATGGGCCTTATGGGGGCTCTTTCATTGCAGATCTTGGGGAGCCCATACATGCATGGGATGGCTTCTCCAGGATACAAGAGATAATATTGTTCACGACTCATGGTTTTCTCTCTCTTTCTTCTCTGTTGTAAACATTCTGTGGCCTTTTTTCTTGTATCCACTGGTGGGATCTACCACCAATGACCTTCATAAAAACCCCACAGAGATTAAATACCTGGGACTCCCCACCAGTCAGTTAGAACTGAAGAAGCCCCTTAGATGAGAGATGAAATATCTTCAAGTATCTAGTCCAGTTGCCCTCAATTCAACCCTCCTTAGATAACCATGACCTGGATGACTGAGAGTCATGAATTTTAAAAAGCAAAAGGCCAGTTCTGTACATATTTATAATGACAATATTCTCACAAAATCTTACTTTTGTTATGTTTGTTATGAAATTATATGATAGCCATCCAAAACTGATGATTATCTTTTCTACAGAGTCAAATGGATATCACATTTTTGTATTTTTGTGAAGACACAAATGACTTGCACTGTCAACCACGATGAGTGAACAGCCAGTCTGTTGAAGATATTCAGAGAGGCGGAAGAGAGTAATTGCTGCAATCTCTGCAACTTCCAACGGTTCACTGCTTCTTCTTCCTCTTGTCTGTGCTGCCACTATGACCGCTGCAGGCCTTAAGCAACAGCACCCAAACAACAAACACAAAGCAGCAAGTCATGCTGGACTTTATTATAAAACTATATCACATCAGATGTTTAAACCAGTTTCTTAATTTAAATCTTATCTTGTAATTTTACTTTTTCATTACACAGATAATTGCATAAAAACTGATATATAAGGTTAATTTTTTTTGTACTGAGGAGTCCCATAAACCGAAGTGAACTTTGGTTGCCTTGCTGCGGACTCTGTCCTTCTTAAGCATCATTTTCATGCAATCCCGTGCCAGGAGACCTGATTAAGTCTGAGTTAATTAAATGACACTGTGTGTTAGGTCTGGTTAAACACAGGTTATATAACAGTGATTTGTGCTCGCACCGAGACCTTAATTCTTCAGAAAATGAGGAGTTGAACATGTTTTTGGACCTGTAATTCACAGAAGAGTGATACATATTCTGGGATGAAATTTAAATATCTGCAGCTCTGTCGTCCAGCCAGTCTTAATGGCTCTCATGTAAATAGGGATTTTCCTTTGGCAGCATGTGTGTTTATGTGTGTGTGGGATGCTGAATCAATCTGGAGTGCTACCTGTGTGCTAAAATAATCTCTCCTGCTTTAGTTTCTGATAACCATTCATCCTAGAAATAGACAAAACAGAGAAATGGCTGCGGCTGCGGCCAAAACCATTTGTACTTTACTGCACTGGACAGATTGAACACCATCAGTCTCTGTAAATAAATAAAAAAGCATAAATAAATAGAAAGGCAATGGTTATGGAGCATGGTAGCGCAGTGTCAGCTGAATACGTGCGGCTGTGTGAGGCCAGCTTTATGGTTTCTTATTTCAGACCTCTTTGAGGTGTTATTGCCAATTAGACACAACTCTTTAGTTTCCATGGAAACCTTATTTTTTCCTTCTTTCTGTTCTTTCTCTCATACATAAATACACACACGCTCTCTCTCTGCACGGTTTATTTTTAAAACTCCTTTCTTTTTAGTTTGATGAGACAACAGGTGGGTGTTGCATTGCGTAGGGGGGGACGTTGGAGGTACATTAATATATGGGCTGAGCAGTGTGGGCACAGGTCGGAGGTGAGAGGATTAACTAAGTGGGCACGTGCAGGGAATGAGTGGGCTGAGTAATAACTCACAGTCGAAGGAACACAATGTCCTCCAATGTAACAAGTCTGAATGAAACAAAAGTTGTTACTGTTGTGTAGCAGTTGGATGATTCATGTACGCAAAGTTTTACAATCAAACACGAGGTGACACTTACACTGGAGGAATGAATGTGGGTTGCACATAAAGGTAATATGATAAGAAAGAAATGATAAATAACTATGATAGAAGCATAAGAATGCAGCCACGCTATAAATGTCAAAGACTGTGTCAAATAGAAAAGCCTCTAATTAGAGAGTGTTAAGTCATGCAGCGGGACGTGAAGCTGAGTGAGGTGAAGGAAAGACCGTCCTTACTGCCAACACGGCCATCTGTGTGTAGAAATAGCTCTGATCTAGGTGGCAGAGAGATATTAATGCATTTTTGGTGGCATATTTTCCTGGAGGCACTTCTGTATTTCTGTCTCCATAGGGACAATCCATCACTTCTCCTCATCACACACAGAAAAGCGCTGAAAAGCACACACGCAGACACACAAACACACATGATTTTTTTCCCCCCAGAGCAAACCTCGTGGAGGAGGCCAACGACAGAAATCACCACCAAAGGTCCTCAACACCATTATAACAACTCTACCCTTCAGTCCTTTGAATTTGATAAGCAGATGATGGGAGCTGTTGTCTGTAGTGCCGACCCGCTTGATGACTCCCCCTTGGATGCCATGAGAGCCAATTTATTTGGAAGCAGGAGGTCCGGTCGCCTCATTTCTCACTTTGAGAGCTGATCCAGGTCAACATGTTTTTAGAAAAGCAGGCCGAGGGGGGCTGGAGGAGGAGGCCGAGGGGCGGAGGGGAGGCGATCACTCCCAGCGGATGAATAAATTTACTCTAAATTAGAGCTGTGTACAGAGTTGCTCTTCACACTGGAAACACCAACATGTCACGTCCACTTTATTGTTTTATGTATTTAATCTGATTCTCAGTCTGTGACTTCTTTGACATTTACTGAATTTAAAACAGGCTGTAACACAAAAACAACTGCAAAAACCAGCAATTTTCATTTTTGGCAAGCCTTTTTTTATTTATTTATGTTTTTATACCTTAATTTAATTTTGCTCAAACCAAGCTCATATGACAAAACTATTAATTATAACAGAAGTGCCAGACTGAAGTTTTTAC
Organism: Thunnus thynnus; assembly: GCF_963924715.1. Classification (NCBI taxonomy): domain Eukaryota; kingdom Metazoa; phylum Chordata; class Actinopteri; order Scombriformes; family Scombridae; genus Thunnus; species Thunnus thynnus. Next base: position 1,086,465 of record NC_089519.1, on the reverse strand, counting down.
CTTGAAACAGATACATACAGTATCTGTGCTGACATTTTACACCTCTGGGAACCATGTTTACAAGGATTTAAAAAGTTACTCTCATACATTTGTGCTACAATTCATGTAAGCTGTAACACTTATTCTTAAACCCATCAATTTAGTATTTATAAGAAGTATATAGGCTATTAATTACTGGTTTATAACAAGGACATTTTAAAGTGTTCATGAATGTACTTGTCAACAAATATAACTCATTCTGTGAAGCATCCATAACAGATAATAAATGATTAACAATAGTTGTAATGAATGTAACAAATCTATTTTCTTTATTGGTATTTAACACATTAATTAACCGCTGCAAACCTGCACATGATTGGTTTATACATGTTTCTACACAGTTGATAAATGTTTCTTAACATGCTGTCAGTTGCATTTAATTATGTATATTTTATATGGTCACAGATGTGTTATATGGTGTTATCACTCATTCATTAACTGTTTATACACTGGCTATGGATGCCTCATTAGAAAACGTTTTTTAAGTCTCCCTCCACTCAGAAATGTGTTTTTCTTCTTGTTCCTTCAGTTGGATGTTTGAGCTTCACTGTGCAGAATGACGGATGTGCAGAGTTTGACACTTGAAGGCTGTTTTCACAGCTCGTGTGCTCGTTTGTAAGGCGCACAAACAAGAAGGATTTGTGACATCATAACTAGTCAGGACTCGGGGCAATCATGGTCCAGTATGTGGAAACTTAACAGAGAACAGACTTCATAGTGAAGCAGGACGCATCGTGTGTCCAGCATATAAACTTTAAAAAAAACATTTGCAGATTCATAGATTCTGAATTTTTGAATGTATGAGAAGGAATAGATGCCATTTTAAGGATTTTAATGAGGTAATTTAACTTTTTTTATGGAAAACTCATATTAGACGCAATTTTATATACAAATACAGAGTATTTTCATATGTCTTAAAACATGTCTGGGGGGGATCTTTAACCAATACATTAAACATTTATACTTTAACAATTTATTAATTGTTTATGTTCTGCTCATAAATGCTAAAAAAGGAGGAGTGGGGGGTTGAATAAAGTGTTACCACAAGAGATTTTTAGGTATAAAAACCTTGCAGCAGTTTCATGTGTCCACTAGTGACTGTTTTATTGTTGGTAATGATCTGATCGAATATCAGGTAAACTGATATGATGCCAGTTAAGATGAAGCATAAGAATAAGTCGATAAACAATATTTAAACAAAATTAATTCAGGATATTGATAATACCTAATAATAATAATAATAATGATACCTTGTAAAACTTGAGTATATCAGATGATATCAGCTGCTTCTCACATTTGTGAGGTAGGATTTGACATAACAAACAGCTACAGCACATTAAATAAAACATGAAATATGAATTTGTAAAATGCATGGGCTTCTTTGTTTGACAGCAAAAAAGAGGGTTAAAGTTACCGAGTTGAGAAGGTTTTTCTGAGCAGGAGCAGTGGTCATGATCAATACTTGCCTTAGGTGAGGGCTAGGATCAGGGTCAGGAGTGCTGGATCAATTTTTGCCCTCCATGCTGAGGTGATTGTTAATGGGGAATTAATTACTCATCTATGATCAGTCTTATAATGAGACACTCGGTTATGAAGCTGTTTCTTTGTTTTTCTACAACGTATTTTAAGGTTATTTGTACTGCCGCAGACAACGCGATGCAGAGAGGAGGAATTGATTGCACATGATCGTAATCTCTGATGTAAACTCACAATGCTAAAAGCTGAGCAGGTGCCACATGACCCCTCACATGTCTGCCAATATCCAGACGGTGGAAAAAATAACAGAAATATGAAGAAAAGGTAAAGTAACTCAATTAAAGGTAAAACTTGAAAACAAACCTGCACAAGTGAGGAAAGTTGTACGCCAAGTAGACTAGACAGTATATAATACTATAAAATAGTATATATTTAATTAAATTTGTCTAGAAAGCATGCAAATCAAAAAATATAGAAAGCAAAGTTTCCAATAATAAATGAAAAAAAGCTTAATTTTACTGGTCCCTTAACTTTCATCCTACCAACATATTTAACAAACAAGAATTATCCGACTGGGGCCCCTGAGGACCCCGAGAATAAACTACTGTAAGAAACAACCATCATAGCAAAACATTATTATTTATGTAATTTATGTCATCTGAAAAAAAACAAACATATAATTATTATTTTAGGAAAGTTACAGTTAATTTACATATTGTGTAAAACAAACATATATACTTTTCTTCAGTGCAAACTGCAGCTTTTATCCCAAGTACAATCTTTCCACAAACCCTTCCAAATGACTGAGCGCCCCTGCCCCCCTGATAATAGATCCATTACACAATGTGGGTTATCTTGAATTATAGCTTGTCATTATGTCATTAGGGACGTCCTGTCTTAATGTTGGCTGTACAGGACTTAATTTACATATACTACCAAATTACATATCTAACCTGATGGAAATGCTCACCTCTCTGGAAAACATGAAAAGCAACATAATGAGTTGTTTTTTTATCTTTTCCCCTGAACATTTTTGTACACTAATAATGCCTATTGAAAACATCTGTGATGGTGAGTCTATAGTGGTTTGAGCAACCATCTCCTGCAAGCTTTTGGTCTGATGATTGCTCTAAATGGACATGAGGAATATTAGCTCACTTTAAAGACTAGGAATGAATTTCTTCTTTTCTAAGATGAAGTTACCCCAAAATATATTGGACAACAAATCTAATAGTGTTTTCAGGAAAACCAGGATAAACTCAGAACTCCCCATAAACCAGAGCAACTCCACCTGTATGAGTCCTTGGAGAAGTGGAAGCTTTCCTTTGTGAGGAAAAGTCCAACATCCCACTTACCATGCAGTTCAAGACTTCTTTGATTCTTCCAGGGTTTGATGTAAATCTGGTTGACAGGGGGTCTTAATTTCAATTTAAAAATCCAAATTCAAACAGCTCCATTGGCATGATGGTAATCAGATACAGTGTTACCAAAGTATAATACATTTCTTGAAAGAAAGAGGTGAAAAGAAAAACTGTACATATATATAGGTGCAGTATGTTTGAAACTGCAGATTTAACAATTTGTTTCTGTTATGGAGTCAACCCCTAAGGATTACCACCTATCTTACTTAACCCTGAAAATAACTGTTTTTTTCTTTTTGGCCACTTGGGGGCAGCTGGAGCAAGCTGTAAACATAGCAGTGACATATTATCACCTTTAAAGTTGATATGACAAACATGTTAGCAAACATTCGCCTATTTACACATCCAGTAGACACATTCAGAGTAACGTTAGCGTTCATTTGGAGTCGTGTCTGTGTCCACCTGATGAATGTAAGTCCAATATTCACTGTCTTTTTAACTCTGTTTTTGGTCTCCACCAGCGCCTGAGAAAAATCTGTCTCTTTATCTGCTAAGTGCTCCACTTTGTTCACCAGCTTGTCGCTTTGTAGTTTGGTGCTGGACAGTTCGTAGACAGTGGGTTTATAGGCCTTTTTCACAGCAGATACATGACTCATCATTGTAGGAAAACATCCACAGGCATTACTAATAACAGCTAAATGGAACTGGGTCATCATTAATGTTATTATTTACACCTGTGCTTTTCCTACTGTTGTGTCAAAATGTCTTCTGTGGAAAAGTCCTGTTAGAGTTTTAATTGTCATTGAAAACAGCTGCCGTCTGCAGCTGGAAATTAGATTGATGAGAAATCAAACAATGAGCTGGAAGACACTGAAACTCTCTGTAGAGCCGAGTGGAACAGCCGAGTCTGGTGATAAATCTCCGGGTTCTTCACTACATCACACATGGTCATTTATTCCATTGTTGATAGAAAAATATTTATTAGAGCAACTTTAAAGTGGAAAATTTGATTTTGAAAAATAAGGGAAATCTATGAGAGAGTTGAAGTCTATTTTGCAATGAAAAAAATCCACAACAAACAATGTTCTTATATCACAGTTATGAACATAAAGTAACTTTGAAACACTGATGAAATTGTTTTCTGTTAGGTTTAAGTTGTGTGAGATGAACTTTTCCGACTGCATTTCCATGGATACCGGCTCCACTCTCTTGTTACCGTTGCCAGCGCAGCTGAATATAGCTACAGTCTGCATGTGACACACAGCACAAGACAAAAATATCTCTGTTTAATTGTCATTTTACTTGCCAAAAATGTTTCATTATACTCCTGCGTCTTGGAGGCTTACTTGATTGTGTTGTGTGAAAAAAAATGTAGGCTTTAAAACCACAATTAATCATCACAAACCTCTGACATGTTCTACATTTCCACAGCAGCAGGATCACTCAGTAAACTGGACCTGAGCTCTCAGTTCTCACCAATCATTTAGAAACAAGCTGCAGAGTAAAGAACACTTATAAATACACAGCATCTCTGTGGAGGCTTGATGAGCAGAGTGGGATCGTCACGCAGATGGTGCACGGTTGTTTTTGTGCAAGTCGATGTTTGTGTGTGTGCAGAAGGACAAAGACTGAATGTGAGCATTCAAATGTGCATGTTTGTCCTCAGTGTGTGTGTGTGTGTGTGTGTGTATGTGTGTGTAAGTATGTAAGTTTGCACACACACTCTCGCTCTGTTGAGACAAAAGGCCCCCTCTTGTGGCTGTGCCAACAGCTTTCAGAGACACAGTCGACTCGTTCACAGGAGTTTGAAACAGAAAAACAAAGTATAGAGCTGAACATGACATTGAACATTACAGCTCTGTGATAACAACATACAACTAATATAATCTAATTACTGTTAGCATATCATCCTATTATTACAACTCTATTTCCCCATTACCCCAACTTCAAGATTATTAAAACCATATAATTCCAGACTGTGTCATATATATGGGTTTGTTCCAGCTCTTCACTGAAGTGACATGATTGATGATGTTTATACAAACTGAAATATTCAAACCAAGACTCAATAACCATCAGATTAAAATAATTTAAATTCTGGACGTCTTGTGCATAATTTTAAACATTACTATTATACGCATAGTAGTATATATATAGTTTGGTATCTTTGGAAACTTCGGTATCTCTACTAGAACTCAAAATTAAGTTCAGTGTGTTTGATCAGCGTTTGGCTGAACTGCCTAAGATTGTAATGTTTGGATCACCAACAGACCGTTAACCCCAATACTACCATCTAATGGTAAAGATTTCACACTGATATTATTACTGAGAGAATATTACCTCAACATAACTTATTATGTGAGCAGATTAGCCTGTTGTTACTCATTTTGATGCTTTTACACACTATTATTCTTTAGTTGAAATGAAACTCCAGTATTACCAACATCCTCATCGTTATCATCAAGATATTATGGAGCGTTAATTTCCTCCTCTTTTAAGAGACTGAACGGCATCAGAACCAGGACATCCAGGTTCTGCAGCAGCACTTACCTAGAGGCCGTTTATGGCCTTAATTCACTTATCATAATGTGCTATAAGACACTTTAAAGTCTTATATATTATATATTATATATTTTAAGTCTTGTATACAAGGATCTACATCTTAACTGATTTGTGGTACTATTATAATTATTTATGTATTTATTGTGATATGACGTTTTTGTCATTTTGTGTGAGCTCACCAAACCAAGTTCCTATCAATTATGTTGAAATGACAATAAAGTATTGACCCTTCTGTTACCTACCATGGTATTACTCCAGTATTATACGCAAAGAAACGCATACTGGGTACATACAAAACCAGTAAGGTCAAGGTGCATGTAGTGGAAAGTTTTTCAGGCTCCCAAAAGTTTAAATTTAAATTTAAATTTAAAAATTTTAAATTTAATTTAAGCAACCTTTGTTAAACATATGAACAGTTTACAAAATATGCATTGCTATAGATTAGACTACCCAATAGTATAAGATGTTAAAATTAGCTCTACCTTGACGACAGACAAATGTATATGTATATATGATAAATATAACACTATAAATGGGGCCACTTTGCATATTAAGTGCTTTTACTTTGGGTATATTTTTCTGCCAATTATGTTCTTTTACTTAAGTAAAATTTTGCTTACAGGACTTATGTATGTATTTTTTCATTGTTGTACTTTAACTTAAGTAAAAGATCTCAGTACTGCTTGTTTATTACTTTGTCGTTACAGAGCTGTGATGTAAAGTGCTACCAGCATACAGCCTCTGACTACTATACTCATTTATACGAGTCTCATAGAAATGTAAATATCAACATAGTTTAAGTTAACACTTCTTTCATGTCTTCCTCTACAGGGATTCATCGTCAGGGCAACCATCTGTGTGGCAAGCTCACCACCGTCCATAAGACATCTGTCAAGAGGAGTCAGTGCTACGTTTCACTTTCTAAAGATGATGATATTTGATAGGATGCAGTCACCATATTGGACCCATGTGAGAACCAATGAATGTTTGTTTTCTGATAAAAGACCCCCAGCCAGTATAACTTGTATGATCCATCAGACCACCTCCATCCTGACGAGAAGAAACTGAGCTTTCAATGAAGGATTTAACTGTTTGAAGACTGTGGGACACGTTAATGAGGTAGATTGTCTTGTGACTTTGTTTTAGATATTTCTACGTGAAACATGACATAGATATGTTACGCTGGAGGCTTCTCTCTATGTAATGGTGACACCATAAACTGTCACAATTTTCTGCTCAGAGGTGTAAATGTATCCCATCAATAGTGGTGTCTGTTTCAGTCAACAGGATATCATTGGCTGTGCTCACAAACTTTACATTACATGTGGACATGACTCACTGAATTCTATTTATGGTAACAGCAAAAAAAAAATGTTTTAAACACATATTGTGTTCTGTTTATATGCAATTCAAATATAGAAATCCAGAGAGTTAACCTTTAATCCCATAGAGCCTGCATAATCCAAACTAATACATTTAGGATAGTTTTGGATTCTTATTAGTTGATAGTTGTTATTCATATTATGTTAATGAACTGTTTCTAGAGCCCACCAAGAGCCTCCTGGGAAATAAGACCCCACCACTTCTATTGAAAATCAATCAATCAAAGGCTATTTTAATGCTGTAGTGCTGAACACTACAGATGACGGGGGAGATTCAGCAGGATCATCATGGCTCCTCCTGTTGAGGATTATTACTGCCGCCGGTTTCAACCCAACACCTTCGACTCTTCCCGCTGCAGCTCCTGCCTGCGTCCGGCTCACATGCACCTCAGCAGCTCACAACAGGACGGTTCACAAGTATGTAATGTTCAATTGTTCGGTGAAATAATCTGAACAATTCAGTATTCTTCAGATCTTTAACTTATCGTCCCACAAGAGGAAACTTGTTTTGTAGCAATAAGGCAGCATAAAAATATTTTTTTTAAAAACATATTCCATATAAATTCCAGGCTTTTCTGATGCTCACACTCAGCAACAAGTCGAGTAATTTTATTTACAAATAATAATATATTGTTTTAAAGAATCGTTCAACATTTTTGGAAATATCCAATTAATTTGTGAAGACGACACATAGTTGTGCCACACCACTTATTGGCCAGGAGCAGTGACTTCCTGAAGTTTTGTCGTCACCGTGAGGCTGTCAGGTGACCAGCAGAGACTCCAGATATCACGTGTTCAGCTGTAGCGCGAGGCCAGCTGTGTCCACCTGTCTCCAGTCTTTGTGCTAAGCTAAGCTAATCAACGTTAAACCAATGCAAGGGTGGTGGTGAGCTGCTTTGGGTAGCTGTGATACATGAAATATGATACAGGATACCCGGTGTGAGTAATAGATCAATGAGTTTGAATGCTTACACTATTTAACACAATTTTTGTTCCTGAGTAGTGAGTGTTATTTACTAATTGTTTATGCCTAAAAAGTACAGAAAATGGCTCTTATTTCCTTTGTCTTTGTGACCAGGACAGTGATATTTTGAAACTTACCTTTTTTCTAATGGGGAAATGGGTGAATTTGCACATTTTCATTCACATAAAGTCAGAAAAAACAACATGAATCAAAATTAACGAGTGTTTATGTTAAAATTATACAAAAGTGATGACAAAAGATTTAGAAGTGAGTAGTTTTTCCAGATTTACGATTGTACTGTAAACCCCCAAATATAGTCTGCCATCTTCCTATCCGGTTATTCATATGTTGTTTTAAGGGATTAATGGCTATTTTCCATACATTTTAGGCATAAGCAATTAGTAAATAACACTTACTACCCAGGAACAAAAAACAAGTAAAAATTTGTTATCAGAGACCAAAACACAGAAGTTTACAACTCTGGTAAGTTAATCCTCTGGAAATTAGCAAACTAAGATGTTGCTGAAATGTAGAAATACATTGTTCATGTTACAAAGTAATCTACCAGGAATGTGTGCTTGGACGTATTTGATTTGTCACCGGATGACGTCACGTTGAGCCAGGTTCAACCAGCAAAGATATCTGGCTGCTGGCTGTGGCTTCATATTTAGCGTACAGATATGATCGGGCATCTATCTTTTCTTTCTTCTTTTCTTGCAAGAATGCAGATAAGTACATTTCCCAAAATGTTGACCTATTCCTTTAAGTTTGCAATAATTTTAACAGTTTGATAAATACGATCCCAGATCCCATTAACTTCAATATTTGTTTTCCTGATGCTCATGATCAGCAGAGTCTAGTTATGTTCCCAGTGTATGTAGTTTAACGTCAGAATTACACATCACATATTGAGGTCAAAAACTGTTAACATTATAAAATAAAAGGTCAAGTGGTTTCATGATGACTTTGTGACCACTGAATACAACACGTCTAATAAAACTAAACCACACTGAATTGATGATGTCAACATACAATACAATCACCAAGTGAAACTACTGTGGAGGTGGTAGAAGAATAAAACAACAAGGTGGCATTTGATTCTGTATCATTAATTAATGAAAGCTCATTACAGTCCTCGGGGAATGGCCTGTAATCTGATACACTCATATGACATGTGCAAACACGTACCCTCAGACAACACTGGCCCACTTGACTTAAACTATACTTTATCATTGAGAAACGCTTGTTCTTTATTGCAGCTAGTACTGAAATGTTGAATTTATTATCTGAAAACAAAAGATGAGACTTTAATGTCTTTAAATCTGCATACAGTCAAGAGATCAACATTTAAATCAAGTAAAAACTTCTGTCGTCCGTCTGGTAATGAGAAGTCGAACTGAAGAAGGGATCAAGATAAAGATGAGAACGAAGTTGAGTAGGCGGTTCTGGTAATGCAAAAGCACTAGAGCAATGAAATAATGATGAGCATGACCAGAGACTAGCTTGAGTTACGTCCTGTGCAGTCTAAATATATTGGCTTAGCTGAACGAATGGAGAGAAGCAGGAGAGCAACTGAAAGCCTTGACAGCAGAAGGACGGCGAGTCGTCACAGTAAGTGAAATACGCCTCATTGTTTGGTCGGATATATATTAGTGTCTACGGGTATAATTGAGTTGTTTTGTCTTGTGTTTCCTTTAAAATACATAAAATGAAATACAGCAGATGTAAAGTAGTTGCAGTGTTATGCTTTTGTTGGCGTGTGATTCTGTGGCTGTATCATATAAAACTTAAATGTGATTATATCAAAATATGCTATTTGATAAAAGGATAATAAAAATCTAAATGTACATATATAATTTACAGAAACAATCAAATCAAACTCTGCTGCAACTATCTCTGTTATCAAATTGACAACTGTGACTCTTTAGATTTGATCTAATTTCATTAAATTGTTTAAAATACTCAGAGATGATCAAAATGCTTAAAACTGTGTTCCTGTGCTCCAAAAACCAGGAAGCTGATGATGATGATGATTGCTCCCTGTCCGAGGTGACCACAAGTGCCAGCAGCAGCAGTGATGACGTCAGCGGTGGTTGGACCTACGAGTGGAGTCTGGTCCACAGTCTGAGTCCTGAGTGGGAACTTGATATCTGTGACACTGACATACAATCCAGGTGACTGTATCCTGTAGCTTGATTTCAGAAACACTTACCAAGAACAGGCTCTCTGAGCAGTGAGCACATAGACTATTTACCATGAAACATCACACGTTCACACAGAAAGAGACGCCTGTTTGTCTGAGAATCACTGACTGAGCTGCTTAACGTTGGCTTTCAAGGACATAACTTAGTTTGATTGTACATCACAAGTAATTTGCAGTAGAAAATGTTCTAAAAAGGCATTAATGTCTTACTTTGTGAAAAGTGTGTGTGTTTGTGAAAGCTATGGAGCATTTTAGCTTCTTTTAGTTCATTGTTTAAAGCTCAAAACTTTATGTTCAGTCTCAGTGCTTCCATCAACTTATTTCAACTCATACCAGGCGGCTGATTTCAGCAAAAAAGCTCTGGATTTTATGCTATCTAACCTTCCCAGCATCAAAGTTAGCAACTAGCTGGTGAACATGATGAAGCATTTAGCAGCTAAGGCACCAGATATTTCCCTCAGGAGTTGGCAGAGACCAGAAACAGAGCTAAAAGGAGAGTGACTATTGGACTTAGATTCATCAGTGGACAAGGATTGGGATAAGGATAAGGATACAGGATAAGGCTGGCTCTTTTTCTATATTTTTCTTATTGTCAACAAATCTCATGTGCAGATCCAAACTAACATCAACTGATCCTACTGAAAAGTATTGTGTGTGTATCCAAAGCCTGATATATCATATTCCTCTGTGCCGTAGACCCCCTTTGTTGACCAAAAACTATTAAAAATATGTCAGTGAGTCACACCACTGCACTGGGAGACATGTTCTATGACAGCCACAAATACAAGAGGTACATTTTTAGATTTTTCTCATTTCCATACCCAGAAATCCTGAGCTGACTGCAATCTGCACACATTAGGCTCATGTCTAACAATAAAGCTGGTTTGGTTCATGATGCTTCATATCAAAGGATGACAAAAGCACAAGAGGGACAAAAGATCTAAATGTGGCAACGCCAGCTTTGCATTGATGCAGCACTCACTCACTGGTGTTTAGGTGGTAGTTTGCATTTCACCTGTAAATTTTATTTGGAAAAATAGAGAAATCTAATGGATTACCATTGTGCTGTTTCCTGTTGCAGCCCTGCTTTTTATTAAGATCAGACTGGGTGCATTTGTACAGAAAATGGTTTGAAAAAAGATCAAAACATCTGCACACTTATCTCCATTGCAAACTCCCAATTTTTTGTCTGTGCTTTCAGTCACATAGACCATCATCAGAGCCTTGTACAGCTTTAAAATTAAAAAATTCTGTTCATCGGGGTGGTAACCCAACAGCCTCCTTCTTTGCTGGTGGACACCAGGGAGGCCTTTCAGATATGGCTGGCCCAGGGGTCTCCTGAAGCAGCAGATGGGTATTGAAGGGCCAAAAGGGAAGCAGCTCAGGTGGTTGCTGAAGCAAAAACCCGGGTGTGGGAGGAGTTCAGGGAGGCCTTGGAGAAGGACCTCCAGTTGGCCTCAGAGAAGTTCTGGCAAACCGTCAGGTGACTCAGGAAGGGGAAGCAGGGTTTAGCCCAGGCTGTTTTCAGCAGGGGTGGAGGGCTGCTGACCTTGACTGGGGACATTGTCAGATGGTGGAAGGAACACTTTGAGGATCTTCTAAACCCGCCAACATGCCCTCTATGGAGGAAGCAGAGTTGGATGACTTGGGGGAAGCCTCATTCATATCCCTGGCAGTGATCTCTGAGGTAGTCAGATTGCTTCTCTGCTTTTTGCAGATGATGCGGTTCTGTTGGCCTCAACACACCGTGACCTCCAGCAGGCACTGGGATGGTTTGCAGCCAAATGTGAAGCAGCTGAGATGAGAGTCAGCATGTCCAAATCTAAGGACATGGCGCTCTGCCGGAAAAAGGTGGACTGCTCCCTCTGGGTTGGGAGTGAGTTGCTGTCCCAACTGGAGGAATTCAAATATCTTGGTGTCTTGTTCACAAGTGAAGGTATGAGGTTGAGGACATGAGGTTGACAGGTGGATCAGTGAAGCATCAGCAGTAATGTGGGTGTTGTACTTGACCATTGTGAAGGCAAAGCTCTCAACTTACCTTTCAGTCTATGTCCCAACCTTCAGCCTAGGTCACAAGCTTTGGGAATGAGTTTCCTCCGGAGAGTGTCTGGGCTCAGCGTTAGAGATAGGGTGAGGAGCTTGGACATTTGGGGGGAGCTTGGAGTAGAGCCACCACTCATTCGCATCGAAAGGAGCCAGCTGAGGTGGTTTGGGCATCTGGTAAGGATGCCTCCTGTACGACTCCCTCTAGAGGTGTACCAGGCACATCTAACTGGTAGGAGACCCTGGGACAGACCCAGAATATGCTGGAGGGACTACATATCTCCTCTGGCCTGGGAATGCCTTGGGATCCCCCAGGAGGAGCTGGAGGGTGTTGCTGGGGTGAAGGATGTCTGGGTTTCTTTACTCAGTCTGATGCCAGCCTGACCCGGTCCCGGATAAGTGGCGGAAAATAGATGGATGGATCTTTATCATCACATCAAATCCATTTTTAAATACTCTATAACCATCTCGGGCCTTCTGGCTGTTCAGTAAATGTACAGTATTTCACAATTGATCAGCCCCCTCACCTATATGTCTGACAACCGGCTGTGTACTTCCTCCTTCAGCTCTCCAAATCAGTGGGACTGTCCAGAGAGGAGTAGATCCCTCAGCGCAGAGAGTCACCAAAGAGATATGACCCGGTTGGACCCTTCTCCTCACCGTGGCACTGAAAGCTCCTGGATGGATGAGAGGAGGGGCAGAAACCAGTCCCGCCGGGCATCAGGTCAGTCACTGATAAACACTGCACCCTAAAACTTTAAACTTCCAATCTGTCACATAAAAGCAAAGCAGAGAAAGTCATTCATGATGTTTGTGTTTGTGACAGGTTTTGGAATAATCACAGGCTTGTTTGATTTTCAGAGTCCAGAAGAGACAGAGAACAGGAGAGCAGCTACCTCTCTCCTGACAGAAGGGCTGATGGTGAGCGTCAGGAAATCAATAAACGGCAATATCGTTACTATGAAAGGGGGCATCCCCTCCCCAGCAATTATGTTCCGGAGCCCAAAGCCACTGTCCCCTACAGGAACGTCAACCTTGGTGTACCCTCACAACGGAGAAACCTAGAGACATATATGCTGGAAAGTTGGAGAAGTGAATCCCCACAGAGGTACACGTACCACTCCAACTTCAGACGAGGAACTGACTCTCAGATGAATTCTCCAACACGTCACAGCTCTGTGAGCCCTGACCGATACAAGTTAACTGAATCTCCTTTGAGACACCAGAGAAGGAGCTCCCTCTCCAGGAGTCAGACTCGATCTCACGTCTCATCTCATGGCTCCTCTCACTTTGCATCACACGGTCCTTCTCGGCGTACATCAGGCAGATCCAGTCCGTCTCGCAGGAGAGGATCTATTGGCTCTCAGGCTGCCTCACCCTCTAGAGTCACTCCTTCTCACAAGCGCACAGATTCCCTCCATTTACAGAATGGTGAATATGAAGCACAAAAGGGATGCAGCCGAGAGTCAGGGAGTCCATCACAAGCTTCAAACAAACACAGTTTGGACTCTGAGAAGCTGTATAGGAACCTGGAGTCTATCTCCCGCCGTGTCTCCTCAGCCATTCAGCAGAACTCATACAAGGGATCTCAAGCATCTCCTCGAACTAGAACAGCTGTCAACAGCTCAGTCAACACTCGTTCACACAACAGCCGTGAGGTATCACCATCTAGGGATGGCTACGGTACACACAGCCACACCCCACAGAGGGAGCTCTGCTCCAGAGACAGCAGACTCAGCCCTTCTCAAGCCTCCTGGAAGGGGTCCTCACACTCCATACTCAGCCTCCCACCTTCATGTGGTTCCTCCACATCGAGACAGGGTGCAGACTCTCAGGTGCTTGGTGGTTCACTGTCCCATGTTGCAATCACAGAAACTGATAAGGGCAATGAGGGAAATGTTCGAGTCATCGGTGACAGAAGCAGGAGCAACATAAGGCGAGGGATGGAGGCCCTGCTGATCTCTGAACCCAGGAAGGATACAGTGGAAGTGGAGGAGGTAAATGAGACAACTAAGAATATTATATAATCATTTTAACAAATTAATTGTTTGCAGGATAGGCCCTTTGAGGTGCATCATCTTGTTTTCAAGAGGGTCCTATAAAGTTTTTACATTTTACAAACTACAGGAAAAAACACAAGAAAAAAACATGATAAATCATAAATAAAAGCAACAATAAAATCAATAATTTTCAGCTGATAACAACATAAAACATGATTATTTTTAGCATATTACCCAATCCATATATCACCCCAACTTAACCGCTTTACATACAGTTCTCCCTTCTGTTTCCCTTTAAAGGACAGGTTCACATTTTTTGAAGTCTGACCTAAAATAATAGTCAGATGCCCAAATGAACACTGACACATGTTTCCTCCTGTTTATACTGGCCATTAGAAGATCCCTTCATAATGCACTTTCAATGCAAAGTGATGGGGCCAAAATCCACAATCCACAGTCCTCCTCCTGTGCAAAAAATGTATTTAAAAGTTTATTTGAAACTAATATGCAGTTACAGTCATTCAAATTAGTCAAGTCAAGTCAATATCTTTCAAAATTAATGAATTTTGAGTCAAAAAAGTCCCTTTTTTGTTACTATACTTCCACCGCAGCTCAACAGAAAAACACTGTCTGAGGAAACTCAAAGATGACATTTGATGCTAAAAAGCCTGTGAATGTGGCAGATATCCACCTTATATGACTAACTCGGACTGCTAAAGTCTCATATAAGCTTCATGTAAACTTTTAAATGCATTTTTACACAAAATGACTGTGTGGTCACACATTTTAACAGCCAGTATGAACAGGAGGAATGATTACAGCGAGGAAAACCTCTTTCAATGTTCATATGGACACGTGACTGTTGTTTTAAGACAGTCTTGAAAAACTGTGTACCTATCCTTTAATGTGTGGTGATAAATTGATCCAATCAAACAAAACCTTATAACAGAAAGGCAGAGCCAACCTGAGTATATTAACAAATACACTGAGGTTTATGTGTTAATGCTGGTAAAACTTTCTGTTTCTGAGGTGGTGATGACGATGGAGGACTACATAATGCTGGCTGATATTCCAAAAATCCAGCTGGAGTCAGAAGAAGAGTTCCCAACAATGAGGAGGCGGAACCAGAGTCCCAGCCCATGCAGGGACCAGAGGCTCAGGACACCCAGGTAAAAAAAAGTAAACTGAAGCGCCTTTAATTTAAGTATACTCAGTACTCTATACTGCACTCATGATTAATGTTCTTAAAGTGTGCTATTTTTGATGTACTAATAATGTACTTAATATACTGGTGATATACAATTAATGCAATTAAAAATACACTGAAACACTTGAAGTTGTATTGCTTATTAGTATTTCAAGTACACTGATGTACATCTTGAGGAATAATATATATTTTATATATTTAGAATTGGCACCAGATCTAATAATGTACTCATTGATATGTCATCAGTATATTTCAAGCATATTTTAATATACTTAATTTTTACCTGGACACACAGGTTGGTAGAAGCGTATATGGGACTGTATGATATAGTGGATTCATGGATAGTCATGACAGAAGTCCCACAAGTTTGCATTTATTCTGCATTCCTACTGTACGTGTCTCTTTAAACACTTCCTTTGGTGGCTGGGAGATAAGTGGTGTAGCAAGTACAAAAAGAAGACTCAAAAGACTTTGAAGATTTTTTTTTTTTCTTACCATAAGTAATTGCTTCAGTTACGGCCAAACGAAAGAAGCGTGCTGTTTAGCAGAGGTATGTCAAAGTTCAATAAGATGAAAAGGATGAAAATCAGTCTCATAGTGTGTTAGTTAATTAGTTATTTGGTTAGTTTCGTTTATTATCCTTTCAGAAATTCCTTGCGTGTCAAGTTCATGTTGTGTGTCGAAGATTTTATTTGCTTTATTCACTTTTGGTTCTGAAGGTATCAAGAGGAAATAGACATCTACAGTTCAAGGCTGGAGTCAGATGAGAGAGGAAGAGGCAGAGAGAGAGGCCGAGACAGACGAGAGAAATGTCGGGACTCTGAGAGTGGACGATCATCTCGAAGACAGTCAACAGCATCTCTTCACACACAGGTACAATTAAGTTATGGCAGACACCTTTACCATAAAGTACAACTAAATTTGTAATCCTGACTGTTCATTCTATCCAAGAGTTCAGATAATCAAAGCAGGAAGCAAAGATCTTCAGAGGCGAAGGAGCGAGCTCCTCTTGAACGTCCGCAGACACAGGTGAGCATAGTCCCATGACTTCCTGCATCTGTATGAATCACATGAGTGTTTGGAGGAAAATGGGTCATTCATACATTCATTCTAAAGCAGCTCCTTGATATTTATTTCAGTTCTTTTACCCCAGGCACCCCTCTAACAGAAGCACCTTGCACAAAAAAGCCATTAGTTAGCACTCCATGTTTAAGGGCAGCATGTTCATTTGATTTATCATCTTTATTAATAGATTCTAGGATGGTTCAAGTCGATGTATCCTGCAGTCTCAGCGCTGCTGTTTCATGCTTAAAACTGCTGAGCCAGCAAACAGAGAGGGATGGATGATCACAGAGGGAAACATTCAAAATGTGTTATTTCCGTTTATTGAATCACATGCAACTGCACAAACATTTGTAGTAGTTCAGAGACGCTCACATAGTGTAACAAGACCATCATGTGACCTGATGATGATTTGTGACTTCCTCATTTCACCTCACATTATGCTTTTTTTTCTGTCTTTCTCAATCTCTCTCTGTTTCCTTCTCCCTCATAATATAAACACCGGACACCATCCATCATGCATCGTAAGTATTGTCTGTATTTTGTGCTAAAATGCTCCAACAGCACCTGTTTACTATCAAGTCCTTCTGAGCTCAATTCTTCTTTCTCTTCCTGTTTCTCAGCCCCCCTAAAATGATCACAGTCATAAAAACTACACCTCTTCCTTTTTTATGTTCCCATTCTGTATTATATTTCCTATTTTAACAGGCTTTAATGCTTTGTCTGCCTCTCTGTTCTACTCTCAATGACGTGGTTATCTCGCAGAGACAGAAGCTGTTCGCGTGCTAGTGACAGTTCCCATTTCCGCTTGTTTCACAGACAAGTGCGAGGCAAAGCGCCACAGAATGCCTTCTCATGCTTACTCGTAATACTTTAATTGCAGATGTTGTGACTTGAAGGGGTGGATGTCCAGACTGGATGAACATGGCAAGGTAAAAAAGAAGATTTTGTAATATTTATTCTAATTAATTCAATTACTTGAATTTCCTGCTCTAATTCTTGTTGCAACCACAATCTCAGTACAAAACACCAAGAAGGAGACTCGACCCATAAACTATCCATGAAGGAGTCCACATTTACTAGTAGTGATAATACTATTAGATGTGTTTTATTCATGCACCACTAATTAATTTGATGTTGAATATCCTTACTGTGTCTTTTTTCTCAGTGGAGGAAACACTGGTTTGTTCTGATTGATGCTTCGTTGAGGTACTACAGAGACTCAGAGGCTGAGGAGGTAAAATATGACTCCATATATGACAAAAGGAGACATTTCTGATCAGTTTTATTTCATTCTTCCTTGATGTAGTGTTTTGGTTACAACCTGTCTAACTTTAAGCTCTTCTTGTTGTGTTGCAGTCAGACGATCTGGACGGAGAGATCGACCTGACATCCTGTGTGAACGTGTCCGACTGTGATGTGGAGAAGAACTATGGACTGCAGATACAAGTGTGTATTTACTCTACTTGTGTTTTGCTCATTGTGTTGTACAGTACAACCAGACAGATGGACAGTAAGACATCCCCCCCCTCACCTCCTCCTTCCCTCATTTCCACATCAATTACATGTTTGGCTGCTTCCTGTTTAACAGTGTGTGTGTGTGTGTGTGTGTGTGTGTGTGTCTTTGCTCTGTCTTTTGATCTCCTCCAGACAAAGAGGGCAGTGTTCACTCTTTCTGCTATGACCTCCAGAATACGGCGGAACTGGGTGAAGTTACTAAAGCAGGCGATCCATAACAACACACAGTGAGTCTTAGAGTCTGCTATAAACTATAACCAGCTGCAAAACAAACTGACTTAACTTGTCTGACATGGCCTACATTGCAATACTGTATACAGTCAATACCGTCTGTTCAATCTCATTTCAGTTTGCTAACATAGAAACATAAAATCATGACAAACTATTTAATCACACACATAGAAGCAATATAAACATTAAAATATATTCATGTAAAGATAAAAAAATAGATAAATAAAAGATAAATAATAGAAGAGTTAAAGGCAGTGGATGTCCAACACTAAAAAGAAAAATTATATATATAAAAAAGTGTGTATGCACATTTATTAGTCTGTACACAGATTCAACTGATTGGTTACGTTGAGTCTTATAGCTTCAGGAATAAAATCAATATATTTCTTCTTTCGTATATACACACATTTATATGAAAGAAGAAATTACACCAAATAAATCCATTTTTTTGTAATTTATAATTTTTATTATTTTCTACTCCAATATATGCCCAGGTATTCAACAATACAATAAATTAATATACAGTGTGTGTACAATATATGTACATATATACATTTATATACATACATGTACATCTCATATATATACATACATATATATGTGTATGTGCTTTTAAGTTCAACTGCACTTGTTGACAAAATAATTTTACTTCAAGGTCCTTTTAGTAGCTATTCTGGAGCTTTTGTTCATAATTACTGTAAAATAATAAATAAAACTGCGACTTGGGGTGATTCTTACAGAACCTGCAATCATTTGATCTGTCATAAGATATTATTAATTAATGATAATTAGTTTGTACAAATTACAAACAGGACATCCTACATGATGAACATCTGATGTTTATCATGTTATTAAGTTATGATTAAGCAAAATATATTAAAATCTTGAATCTAATTAAAAAAAAAACAACAGATGTTCCAAAGACCTTAAAATTCCTGAAGACCATGAAGAAATGCAGATGTGAGTGATTGGGTGGTCTGTCTGCAGTGAAGCCCCTCTATCATCTTTCTTCTGATGTGTAACACTACCCTCCTGTCTTTCCCTCATTCTGCTCTCAGCAAATCAGGCACCGGCAGCGAGAAAAAGAACCCCCTCTCCCGGAGACCGTCGTCATGCCAACCCCCTGCTCGGTTCACCTGTAAGGACTCCGGCTTTGAACCTCCGAGTTCCTCCACCGCAGCTGCAAACTCCCATCAGACCGACCACCAGCACCAGGCCGCAGACAGGGATCTGGACGCGGACGTGTCTCCAGCCACTCAGAGGGAAGAAGGGGAGGGCTGGGACCGCGAGCAAGCCAAGCGATTGGAGGAGAGGAACAAGTGGTTTGAGGAGGGGATCCACTTCGGTGAGATGGGAAGCAGGTGGGACTTAATGGAGCTGAAAAAGGGGAGTATACCTGTGCCTGTAATTGAAACCATGGACTCAGAGGTCAACAGGAAGTGGACAGAATTTGAGAGGCTGTCGTTTAGGGACATGAGCGCGCAGTCTCTCATTGGAACCCAGGCTTATGAGTCAAGCACCCCACAGCCATCCCAGTCTCTTGTTAGCCCTCAGACTTACCAATCGAGCCCCGGAGAGGCCGAACAGTCTGTCACCGGGTCGCAAACTGATACATCAAGCTCAAAGGGGGCTCTTCCATCTTTAAACAGTGCCCAATCCATTCAAACAAATAAAGCTGAAGCCCTTCAGAAGGAGGTAAGAAAGAAATTACATTCACTGTCTTCAGTGCAAGAACATCACGTTGATTTCCAGAAGTGAAGCCATAAGCATGATCCCCACTTCTCTCCATCTCTTCTTTCACTATCTGCAAATCCATCTCCCAGGCCCTCTCTCTTCGAAAGCAAGTGGAGAGCATTAAGAGGGAGCGCACAGCCATGGGGATAGAGGTGGACAGCCCGTGCAGCCCCGGGGCCCCCTGTAGGGCCAAACTGGAAGCCATGGAAGCAGCCCATCGGAAAGCACTGCAGGAGCTGCAGGAGAAGCACACTCAGGAGATCAGGGAGCTGGAGGGAGAGAGAGACAAGATGCTGCAGGAGGAGAGCCAAGCAGCTGCTAAAGGTAAGACACAACGTGGTATCGAGCAACGGGTCGGTCACGAGGTACAATGTGATACAAATCCTGCTAAGTTAAGGGCTTGTTTCATTTTAGAAGATACTTTCTGCTTAGGTGCTTTCAATACTTTAACCATTCTCTCCTGTATATTTTAGATTTTGAACCACAAACTATTCTCTACTGTTTCTATACTTTACACTGTCATATCAGAAGATGTGACTCTTGCCAAGATGACTGCTTATACCTTTACCTCACAATCCACTTTCTAGCAGTCCAAATGCTACTGTTTTCTTTATATATAAAAACACTTTTATTCATATGCAAGACACTGATTGATTAACTGCAATCTTTTACAATCAAAGGAGCCTCTGTGGAGGTTTTAAATATCTGGGATTTGTGACTTTAACTTCAGAGAAATGCTATTAATATATATATTTAAAAAAAAACATGCAAAGATTACAGCAGTTTTAATGACATGTGGAAGATTCTTATAATAATAACTTATCATGTTCTAACAAGAAAAGTTTGTTTTAATGAGATATATTTGTGTTGTGAAATAACAAGAAACAGACAAATATGTTTCTGTCACAGTGGCAGCAATATGTTGTATAAAGGTTCCATCTACTTAGGAAGTTAGTTGGTTTTGGAGTCAATAAGTATATATAGGAAATGGTATTTAATATAATGATATATAATCTGGTGGAAAGTTTTATATGTTAACATGGTCATGTGATATGGAAACTTTAAAGTCAGAAAGCTAAACTGCAGAGAATATTAGTCATAAAATTAAAAGGAATTTACAGAAAAACAAAAGAGAACTACGACTTAAATAGCAAAAACAAAGCTTTCTATATTCTAAGTGATCCTTGCCAACCATTGAAAATCCAATTTGAGGTTTTACCTTCAAGGATGTGTTATAGACAATCAAGAGCCGCCAGAAATATGTACAGCAAGCTGCACTTTCCAAATGTAATATATATATAATAGAATATGAACTGTATACTCTCATCATGCTTCTTTCTTTAAGCCCATCTCTGTTTATTTATGTCTTTTAAAGTCATGTTGTTTATTGATGCTATACTATCATCATATCTTGTTTTTAACACTGACAGTTAAGTTCCTAATTAATAAGTAACGGATCATTACAGCTATGGAGGCGCTGAGAGCAGCTCACAGGGAGGAGCTGGAGAGAGAGGTGGAAAAGGCCAGGAGGTTGTCTGGGGGAGCAGCACACGTGGACGCTTCATACAGAGGGCACATGTAAGTTTATTACTGGCGTCCTGTTATCATGATGGCAGTGTTCTCCATCTCACAGCCTCTCGCTGCAGGCTTAAGATGTTCTACACTCAACCGTGACCCCTTGCATGATAGTGCGTTATAATTTACTCCATAACTCGTGTGTTTGTGCGTGTCAGGCCCCAGGCGGACGTCTTGCACAGTGAGTTAGATGTTCTGTCAGAACGCTACTCTCAGAAGTGCCTGGAGCTGAGCCGCACCGAGCAGAGCAGCAAGAGCAGAGAGACTGAGCTGGGATGCAAAGAGAGGGAGCTGCGGCAGCTCAAGAGAGAGAACCAGGTTTATAAAGATATCTGATTTGATTCTGTTTAAATATAATAACATGCAGAATGTAAGATAATCCCCATCAAATTCATGTCTTTTTGATTTTATATGGTTAAATCAAGAAGGAAATGTGACAAGCTTGAACATAATTAAGCATACAAGTTCTTCATACAAGGAAAGACAAACATTCTCTTTTTTTTCAGGAGCTTAAGGCCAAGCTGGCGGAAGAGATTAGCCGCATGCGTTATTTCATCACAGGACAGAGGTCAGACGTGGTATCTACTGGCAGCACCGAGCGCACTGCTTCGGAAGTAGAGGTACTGATGGTAATTAGTTCATTGTCTGTAGATTAGAGCCTATGTAATGATGTACAACACTAAACCTCTAGCTGCAATTTCATTTCATGCACCTGAAATAGTAACTTGAAGAATGAATGTTTGGGGAGACAGAGAGCCATATGTGACGTATGTGCAGTGGGATTTTGAACCTAATTTAATAAAACAAATTGATCAGGCCATTTTCACTGAATGAGCCTCGTATCCTCAGTAATGGCTCCCTGTCGCAACATTATCACCCTTTTCTTTTTTTTCTAGTGGCCTCATTTGTGTTGTGCATCTGTGGTTGGTCCCTTTCTAGCGCAGCACACACTGCCATCTAGTGTCTGAACTACAGAGCACGTTGCAGAATACCAACATCACTAGTGCACAGAAAGCTTTTATGGATACATTTCCTTAAATACCACACTAGCAGTGGAAGACTCTTTACTTAAGTAAAAGTTGCTATACATAAATGTAAAAAAGCTCTATTACAAATAAACATTATTAAATAAGTATTATCAGCAAAATGGAATTTAAGTGTCAGTAAAAGTATTTGTTATGTTGTAAAATATTCTATTATTGGGTTTTTTGTTATTGATGTACTAATGTATATTTATCATTTTACTGTTGTATTTGATCAAGTTAGAGCTAATTTTAACAACATTACATCCTGATGGGTAGATTCATCTGTGACTATGTGTCATATTTTATAAATTGATCGCACAGTTCAGTACTTGAGGATAGTTTCCCAGAGACATACTGCTAATAATAAGATTTCACATTTTGTCTTTCAGACGCTATTAAGAGCCAAAGACAATGAGGTGCAGTATCTTAAGAAAGAAATCAGCTGTCTACAGAGTGAAGTCCAGTCTCTTACTAAGGTATGTTTCACACATTTTGAATTGCTCTGTATGTCAATAAATCCAAATATACACTGCCACATTATCTACATTTACAACTTTGATTTAAATTATCTTTCCAGTCCTTTCCTGCTTTACTCTGACATGTCTACCATGTTTCTCCTGTCCCTTGCTTTAGGATAAGGAGGCAGCTTTTGAGCGTTATAAAGAGGCCTACGTAGAGCTGAGTGACATGAAGGGTCGTAGCCAGTTGGAGAAAGTCTCCCTAAATGAACACTTGAGACTGGCGAATGCTGCGCTACAGGAGGGGGCGAGAGAAACCTGACCAATGAAGACAACTGTTAGAAATGACCTTTAAGGACAAAGAAAGTCAGCCAGTAGAAAACATAAACAATTATATTACAATTATAAGTGTTGTTATGGTTCTGGCTGATAAATTATTTAGAGAGCTTGTTGTAACTTTTATGATTATGTATTAAATGGAAATCACC
The DNA here is from genome assembly GCF_963924715.1 of Thunnus thynnus. Classification (NCBI taxonomy): domain Eukaryota; kingdom Metazoa; phylum Chordata; class Actinopteri; order Scombriformes; family Scombridae; genus Thunnus; species Thunnus thynnus. Next base: position 1,063,137 of record NC_089519.1, on the reverse strand, counting down.
ATTGAAAGACTGTTTTCTGTTCAAATGAAATAACAACAAGTGTTTTTTCCATGTGTATTGACTCACTTTATTGAGTTGACAAGACACAAACATGCAAACAAGAGTGAAGGCATAACTAGTAGTTTTGATAGCCTCACATGATATGAGATTTCTTAAAAATGGTTTTGAAAACAAGATAAGTAGCAGAAGAGAGAGGAAACAGATGGGTGGAGGTAGAGGGATGCATTTGGAAGTCAAAGTGGCCCATCTTCTCCATCTTTCTTGTGCCGGCTGGTTTGCTTCAGGTTAGTATTGCAAAGCATCCTGTGGATATAAATAAACTAAATATTAATTCATCAGCTGTCAGCTGTCAACAGTTATCATCACTGCACCACTTTACGTTCAGCTGAGACAACCTTTAAACAAGGGTGAGATTGAGAGTAAAAATGTCCAAGCAACAGTGTTTAAAGTGAGGTGTGGCTAACGTGCACTTTGACTTTACCATTTATATTCTCCAGTCAGCTTAGTCATCGTCGTCGTCATCTTCAGGGACGAAGATGTCATGCTCCTCCAGGAGAGCGGCAAAGTTCTTGCTGATCAGAGTTCCCACATACAGGAAAGGCACCACCACTGCTGTCATACGGATGAGACCGAACGCCGTCTGGAGAACAAAAGGAGGAAACGTGACTTTAAAATTAAAAGGTTCATCCAAGGAGGAGCACATGAATTGATTACTATTACTGCTACATATTACAATGCTTAAATGCCCGTGTGGACTGGCATCCATCGGTAAGACCACCAGAACCCTAAAACACCGCAGCACTATCAGAAATAATGTAACAACTAGTCCTGTGGCTGTACAACAAACAACACTTTCACTCTCGGATACGTGGGGATTGAGGTTTTAAAACATGCAGAGGGCGAGACACCGACTCTATGCTCCTAAAACGTGAACTAGTTTGGATACATACACTGGGCACTTTGGCCCCAGAAGGCCTTAATGAGGACTTCGACATTAGACTATTAGGTATATCATGTCTCTAACAGTAATGTTGCCTTTCTGTATGTTCTGTCGCCTTTTCAGAGTGTTTTTATGGTGTTACATTTTTCCTTGGTCAAAATTATAGATATTTTCCTTAGTTGGAGTAGCTACAAACTATTGGGGATACATGAGTTGTATATACTGTAATCGTTTATATATATATATATATATATATATATACAGTGTATATGTAAAATATGAAATGAAAGGTTTGCTACAATTTGATTGATGGCAATTTGCAACAATAGTATGGGCTATGAGTATTTAAGATGGCGTCTCTGTATTTATCAGAAGTTTGAGGCAGAGCCTTGTGCTTGAAATGTCACAGCAGAAAATAAAAAGTCCTTCAAACTGGAGCTATTTGATGCGTGATGAATAAATCTCACACTGCAGTTTGCTCCAAGATAGTTTGAGAGTTAGGTTATGGACAACAGTTACTGCTAAAGCTAAAAAAGTGTCACACACACATTACAATTCATAAAGGCTCTGTACTGCAATTACATAATACATTTTCAGGTTCAAAACTGTGATTATCTACTATGAAATCAAAGCATTTCAAATGCTGAGAGTCCAACCAGCTGGACTATCAACCAGGCAAAGCCAGCTAATCCCCCAATAGCCCCAGAACTCCAAGGACCCTGAAAGTTACATTTACATGACGTTTGCGAGATGCTACGAAGTAACGTACAAAATGAGGTGCAATCCAAGCTGCAGTAGATGAAGGGGAAGCTTTCAAGAATAAGTGCTGCAACATTTAACTCCAAGTTCCACCTGACACAAGTAGCACAAGACTACAGGTGCATGAAGTTACACATAAATGCACAGCAAGTTACTTTTCTTTAGAGAGAGATAAATAGGAGTGGAGAGGTGGAGAGAGAAAAGAGTATGACTAATGATTAGTAAATACTCTCGGCAGAGGTAGGTCTTTAAGCATTTACTGAGGAGAGAGGAATCCTGAGTTACGAAACTTGTTTCACCAACAAGGAAACACAGGAGAAGAGTTTGGATTGAGATTTCCTGCCTCACAGTGACAGTAGGCCTGGATGTATGTATGCATGAAGCATTAGTGACTTTTTATGAGTGGCAACAAGGAGCCAGTGGAGAGTGATAAAAAAAAAGTGGAATGACGAGCTGTTTTTGGCTGGTTGGTTTTTTAAAATCAAAATCTAGTTTAAAAACCTTCATTATCTCAATTAATATTCCTTAACCCACTGAAGGTTAAAGGATAGGTTCACAGTTTTTCAAGTCTGTCTTAAAACAACAGTCAGGTGCTCAAATGGACACTGAAAGAGGTTTTCTTTGCAGTAATAATTCCTCCTGTTCATACTGGCTATTAAAAGATCCCCTTCAAATGTGCTTTCAATGGAAGTGATGAAGGCTAAAATCAAAGTAATTTTGCGCAGAAATACACTTAAAGTTGATCTGAAGCTTATATTCAGCTTCAGCAGTCTGAGTTAGTCATATCATTAGTCTTTTAAGCATCAAATTCCCTCTTTGTGTTTCCTCGGACAGTGTTTCCCTGTTGAGCTGCAGTGGAAGTATAGTAACAAAGAGGGACTTTGGCACTAAAAGACTACAGCTTTGAAAGATATCTACTTAATTTGACTCATTTAGATGGCTGAAACTTCATATTAGCTTCAGATAAACTATTAAATACATTTTAGCCCCCATCACTCACACTCTAAGTACATTATGAAGGGATCTTCTAATGGTCAGTATGAAGAGGAGTAATGATTACAGACAGAAAAAACATCCTTTAAAGACCTTCCTCATCTCAGCATACATTTTGTTACCCGCAGCAGCTTAATCCAGTCATCTCTAAATGGTTCTGGACAACATATTTCTTTCCATTTGAAGGCCATGTTTGATACAGCTATACTATAATATCGGGTAAATTAAAGGATAAAATGGATTTTCCATTTATCTGGGTACAATATAGTAACTTGACCTACACATAAAAAATCTCACAAGGACTAAAACATTAGGTAGCACAAGTATGAACATATATTCTTCAATTCGACGTTTTTTGCCTTAACAACAATGCACACCTAAATGTGTTGTGTTTAGGTCGAATTACTCGCCAAATAAAACAATTCTTCATCTTCTAATCATACAATTATTTCAACTGCCTGCATAAAATATCCACTTGAATCAAAAATGTCACTTGAGCTGACAAAATATGGGGATAATTATAATTATTTCCTGAAAGTGCTTCTACGCTTGCGTAAACGCGCGCTCATTGGCTGACTTGACTAACCCTATGCGTGTCCTGCCTTTCTATTGGCCATAGCTGCTGTCAGTCCCGCCCTCGGTGTCAATCATATTTTCTTAGGTGTTTTCACCTTTTTTTTAAGCTCGGAAACCACGGCAGAAAACTTACTTTATCCGGTTTCGGTAGGATTGCCCCCGACGGCGTTGATACTGCGTTTCGGGTTTGAGTCGTCCTCGATATGTTTGATGTTTTCAAGCCGGTGTTGCGGCTCAGTATCGTCGTATTTTTGGAGAGCCGCAGTGGCAGCCGCAGTAGACCCGTCGCCATTTTTCCCTGTGGTGTAGTGATAGAGAGGGCGGGACCTGCGGGACTATTATGGGTGTGTTTGACAGAAAACTGATAAGATGCTACTATGGAAAACAATTATTTGTTTGGATTCCCTGAATATGAAAGCAATCTCTGTTCGCAGCTTTGTTTGATTAATTTGCTTTCCATTTTAATCAAATTTTATATTCACAAATCCAAATCCTTAGGCAAACGCCAAACTTCTCTATAAACAATATATTTCTTCAATATCTAAACGTACAAACAACATCAACAACAAAACGTACTGTAAGCTTTACAAGATATTTATTTAACTATTTTATTTTTACAACCTTTAGTCCCCCTGGCATGTTTGTAATTGTAGACTCACTTTGTATACACAAGGTGCTGAAAACTTGTATACTTGTTTCAATTAAGCTGTTTTAAAAAGAATGAAAAAGGTGAAACAAACAAAAAAACATTTTGATACATCAATAACATTTATTAGTTATAAACATGAAGTTAAACACTGCGTGGTGTGGCAGCTCTGACGGACTCGACAGTTGACGTCACAAGTTGCCATGTAATTTATTTAATTTTTCGAAAATGTCTTTTATTTGCTTTATTTACAACAAAGATGTAGACCTACAACAACAGTCATACAAAAACATATTATGTGGTGAAAACATAGGCCAGGGGAGTCCATTCATTTAAGTCAATTTTGAAGTTCAATAAAAAATTAATTTAAAATATTGAAAGTTTTCTTCACATCTTTAAATAACAGTTTAATTACAGATGTAACTGTTTGAGTTGGAAGATAACACGATGAAAGCAGCGTTTGGAGCCAGTTTATCTTGTGTATGTGACATTTTCCTAGGGGTACATGTCATTTTAAGGATTTTAACGTAAGTAAGTGTACGTATCGTGTTTTTTTAAAATCAGACACTCATTATTGTTCCAAGCAGGGTATTTTTTATGTCTTAATACAAGTCTGGGGGATCTTTAAATTTATTATTAAAGATGTTAAAATCCCAAAGTATTCTTTTTTTTTTTTTTTTTTTTAAAAAAAGAAAAGAAAAAAAAAGTCCCAACATTTTGATTGTAAACTGTCCAGTTAATCTTAAATCCAAAACTATTTTTCAAAAATGTGTATTGTCCAAACATTTAGTGCAACGTCACCCGACGTCACCAAACCAGCGCGCGAGGACTGACTGCAGCACTTCCTCGAGGCGGAAGGACTATGAGCGCGCTCCGGCTCCTCGGTCACGCGCACGGAGGGGAAGTGGAAAGACGGAAGAAAGGACGCAGAAATAAACTTGCCAACTTCTGGCTGACTGGCTAGAAATACTGTTAGATACTATGTTACAAAGGAAGTGGTTGGCAGCTTTGATATAAGTGTAGTTAGCTAACCAAACGGCCCGTCTCTCAGGTCGCTACCCGACACGACAGCAGACTCCAGTTTTCAAACAGACGCTGCTCAACCGACCTGAAGCCGTTACAAACTCTCATTTACTCAGCTGTTGCTAAAACGCTGTGATAACCACTCAAGTGTATTAACGCGACACACTACCAGCTCGTAGCCCCTGTGGGACTTTTTCTCTCCTTGTGGGGGGAAAAAAAGTTATCCGCGGCGGCGGCGGTGGAGGAGGAGCCGCCGACGAGGCCTGCAGTTGAGGCGGCTGCATGTGTGAGTGAGGACCGCTGCGGGCTAGGAGTGACTCACACACCACGATAACCAAACATGTCGGCCCAGGCACAGATGCGAGCCATGCTGGACCAGCTCATGGGGACTGGGAGAGACGGTGAGCAGGGCCGGATGTGGTTGTGATCGGTGTCCGATGAAAAATGAGGACAGGAGTTTGTGTTGTTGCTAGTGTTAGCCGGCAAAGCTAACCCATCTGCCTGGCAGTGACAGGCATGCTTTGCACACCATGCTAGCCAACATGAGGGCTAGCACAGCCGGCTATAGCTACCTGTTGTCTTTGAGTTGGAGTTTACACGGGAAGTTAAGCTGATCCTCTACAAAGACCTTATCTTAATAGCATTTAAGCATCATTGTCCACTTACTCTTTTGTTCAGTTTATTGCCAACAGCTGTTGCCATTTGATCGGACTCTTACAGAGTATTACAGATGTATGACTCATTCATTGCTAGCATAGTACTAAGTTTCAGTGTTAAATTACATGACAGTATTAGGTATGTATACGTCTTTACTTATGTTCGTCTGTCTGCTGTTTTGCATTTTTTCTTTTTAAAGGAGACACCATGAGGCAGAGAATAAAATTCACAGATGAGCGGGTCTGCAAAAGTCACCTTTTGGATTCATGTCCTCATGATATTCTGTCAGGCACCGTGAGTATCATGCATACACACACACACCTATACACAGAGAGCGTCATCATGTATCACACTGCAGTCTGAAAGTATTACGGCTGCTGTTATTGGTTTTGGGTCTACTCCAGCTCATTGGATTTGAAATGAAAGACCGAGGTTAAAGTGCTGACTTGGAGCTTTGAGGATGCGTACACATCCATATTTTGTGACCAGCGGAGGACTCATCTTTGCCCTTTTTATTTACAGTTTTCTCATTTTAGGACCATATAGCAGAGCAGTGAATACAGAATAGAACAAATCTTTATTGTCCACCAAGGTGGAAAATTGTCTTTGGCTCACCAAAACATGAAGATGCACTTTAAATGATTCTTACAAGAATGAGATAGCGAAGCAGTCAGTGCCAACAAAGATAGAGACAAGGTCACATTACACATAAACAGTTCATGTCTGTGGCTGAAAGCTCATCAGTCACTTTACAGAGTTAAGAATACTTGTGGCACTTGGGATGAAGAGGATGGAAGATTATTTGCTAGGATACTCCTCACTCTCTTCCTCGCTCTTTCCTTAAAGAGTTCAGTCAAGGACTTTTGGGGTTTGCCAACTATTTTGCAGGCCACTGGGACAATCCTGGAAAGTTTATTCTTACAGCTACAATTTAAGTGACCGTACCAGGCGGGAAGATGAAAATTATAACACTCTCAACAAGAGTTTTGTTCACTATTTCAAAAATTTGCTGACTAACACAGAGTCTGCTGAGTCCTTTTGAGAGGATACAGTCACTGTGAGTATTTCTTGAAAATATGCGATGTATTTTCAGAGAAGCTCATCTGGAAGTCAAGAACTGTACTGAGATATTTAAAGCATGTTGGCAATGGAAGTGAAACTGGCTCTATTTTTAAATCCTGTTTTGTGTAGCTAATTAATTCAGAAGGAAATATCCAGACAAGAGTAGTGAAGGAGTGTTTTTGTGGCCATACAGGGAATGAATGGCCAAGATGTATGAATGTAAATCTAAAACTGAGCGTGTATTTCATCAGCCTAAGATATGCAAAACATGCAAGATTGACATGCTGATGTCTTTGGACTGTAGACTTCAGACAATCATTGACTGTAAAGGATTAAATAAGATGACTAAGGACGTTTGATGTTAACTTGCCCAATTACTTTCCATCCTCTAAAATCAGGGGCCTGTGTATAAAACAGGCTACAATTTCAACATCGTTTGAGTCTGTGCTTTAACCTCATGGTCATTATTTCTTTGTAAACACAGCCAGCAACAAAAATGATACACTCCTGCACTGTATGTAATCAAGATGTGGCCTTGAAGCACAGCGGTTCAAAGGATGTCACATTTACAGGCCTTAATGTGTTGTCAATGAAATTGCTTTAGACCAGGATGACATTTGAATAAAAGGGAACTGTTGGCATGACAAATGTCAAATTTTAGAATAAATTTCAATATGAATGAAATGAGGAAGCATGCCATCTTAATCCATTGATGTCATTCTGACTCCTGTAGAGGATGGACCTGGGAGAGTGTATGAAAGTCCACGACCTGGCCCTGAGAGCAGACTACGAGATTGCATCTAAGGAGCAGGAGTACTTCTTTGAACTTGATGTGAGTCACACACACACACACACACACAAACACACACACACACACACACACACATACCATTATGCTCTCCAGATCATACTTAAGCAATATTACACGAGAGGGTGTGCTTTACCGTCATTATTGGCACGACAGCGATGCGGTCAGAAATGAGGCTCTTGCTCAGACCACCGTGTTTAACTATATATCTTCAAATGTTACAGTTACGGCTGAAAATGACAACAGAAATAAACAAAGTTTGTCGATTTCACACGTCTCCACAACGACGTCACGGTCTATAGTTCTAATCAATGGCGGAGTAATATTTATAGTGATGAGGTTTTTTTCATTTTAACACGACCAGGTGTGCTGTCACGTTGATTTGATCACGTTCTAAACATCTAGTTGACCAATCACTTGGTTGGAACTACCTGCTGTATAATGGACACTGTACTCATTCATTCACTGGATTATACAAATCTGTAGGAATTTCATAAACTGAGTCCAAACCTACCGAGTGCCAAATAAAGATTAAAAATAGGCTTTGACAAATAACACATTTTTGGAGTCATTATAAATGTCAAGCTAAAATAAATGGGTCCTATTATTTTAGCAGTAATATGACCCTCGTTATCTATGATCTGATTAAATAATTGTGACATTCCAAGCATCATCTTTGAGGCCGCGGTCAGAAACCTCACACGGCACCTCGTATGTAGTCTGGAGGCATTTGTTGGGTAGTAATCTGTGTGAAAGCACAGATCACTGTGTAATTCTGCTGTTTACCTCATAATCATCACAATACAGGATCAAACTATTGTCACTGTGAGAACTTTCCAAAGTTGTAAAATCCTGCCTCACTGGTATCAGAAACCACTGTGTGTTGTTTTAAAACTCATAGATGTGTCACTCCAGCTGGACTTCTTGCATCATGTTTTATCTTCTGCTTGTAGCAACACCATGGTTTGTTTTTCAGTTATAATTCCAATAGTACATATTCTGACTCACACATCTTTTAGATTGTCTTCTAATATTTTATCAAACTAATAATAAATGGCAAATATAAATCATTTCTACCTTAAATCTTACAAATGGCTGTTTTGTATCTGCAGCACCTATAGAACAGTTTACAGTAATCCAGACTGACAGTGCTGCTTTCATGTCAAACTGTGGATAGCCTGGATGGTGGTATATTAATCCACATTGTGTGAAGGTGTCAAGAGTTGACAACCGTCCAGAAGAAAGACAGGTAGCAGAAGATGGGTTGAGGCAATTAAAACCTATGAAAATTGAAACTGATGGCCCAGTTTACAGTTTCCACTCAGTAGTCATTCCTTGGACTGTTTCCAGACTGGTGATCATACTGAAAGCTGATCTGTCTCTAGAGCATCATTGATGAAAACACCTGACATGGGTGGACATCCATCACATTTCTGGTAACGCCTGCCTTGATATCCTGATGATTCAGTAGCTGTCTGAGGAAGATTTAATGTTATGAAGCTGACTAGTTTCTCTTCCGGAGACTCTCCTTGTTCGAATCAAGAGTCTTACGGATCAATGGTGTCATATGCCGCACAGATTGTAAATCTTATGGTGCTGGGCAGCCTAATTTAAAAGCAAGTCACGCTGGCTTTCTAGTTGTGCTACTCTCATCTCCAAGAATATCAGAGTTATGCTCAGTTGTGACTGACGACATATATTTGTTGGAGAACTAACTGTAAGTGTGAAAGAGAGCAGGGCGTAGTGATAATGAGCAGACATGGATGTGTCTGTAAATGATTGTTATGGGCTTATCAGATAAACTTTGTTGGCACACATAATAGCAGGCAGAGACTAAGTGTATATACAGTATGTCGTACTAGCAATACGTTACACATTGTAAAGAATTCTATAAAGTATTAATGAAATTTATAAAGAGTTTGTTGTTTGAGAAAGTTTTGTTAAAAGCAAAGAAAAAGATGCAGCCTGTCTGATCTTCTTTTCATCATTTTTCATAAAATAAACTTCCATGTCCATGAAAGTAGAATTTCACATGTTAAATATTCTTTTTCCACCGTACACTATTGTGAATATTTTATTTATCTCACTTGTTGTTGTTGTGCAGGCTGCTGAGCACCTTCAGTCTTTTATCGCCGACTGCGACCGCAGGACCGAGCTGGCCAAGAAGAGACTAGCCGAGACGCAGGATGAGATCAGCGCAGAAGTGACAGCGAAGGTGACAAACTTATTTCTGAAATCATTAGTGAGATTGTTAACAGGTCTTCATGCATCATTATTCTCTGGGAAAATTGCAAATTCACACCAACAGGTTATCAAGAATCTGTGCAAAGCTGCCTTTTTTTTACAGCTTAGAGCTCATTATTTTGTCTCTTTCACTTGTCGTTATAAGGCTGAACGTGTCCACGAGCTGAACGAAGAGATCGGGAAGCTGCTGGCCCGGGCGGAGCAGCTGGGAGGTGAGGGGAACGTAGACGAGGCCCAGCAGTTACTGGAAAAGGTGGAGAAGACTCGGGCCTTGAAGAAAGAAGCAGAGGTCAGAGACTTATTGACTGAAATGTATTGTGTTCAAGTGGATCAAATATTTTGACCTGTATGTCACCAGCCTGACCAGAGATATTAAGTTTATGTCAGAGAGGGTTTAGTATGCGGGTTACTAATGACAATGAATTTAACAATGACTCATGGTCACATTGTGACAAAGGCATTACGGAGTTAAACACCCAATCTTTTCTCAAACTGGAAAGAAATCTGATAGAGATGACAGTAAATTGGTTCTCCTGTAACTTGTGTATTTTGAGCTGCCTTCAGTTTGATGAAAGGTCACAGGAACAAGCTCTGTCCTCTACTCACTGCCTAAACTCAAGTAGAGGCATCATCTTGCATGAAACGTGTAATAAATGTTCAACTCGTCATTAGCTCTAGGTCTTTGGTCTCAAAACGTTTGTTCTTGCAGGATGTGTACAGGAACTCGATGCCAGCCTCCAGCTTTCAACAACAAAAACTACGGGTGTGTGAGGTGTGCTCGGCCTACTTGGGTCTCCATGACAATGATCGTCGTCTGGCTGACCACTTTGGGGGCAAACTGCACCTCGGCTTCATTGAAATCCGTGAGAAGCTTGAAAAGCTAAGGGTAAGGGTTGCACCAGAGCTACCACATAATCCTCTCATTTGCAGGATTATTGATCTGTTTAGTAGAAAGTGCAGCTAATTTGCACCCTCCCTTTTTCCAATGCAGAAAGCAGTTATCGAGAAACAAGAAAGAATGCGAATGAGAAGACGAGAGGAACGCGAAAGAGAAGATGAAAGAGAGCGACAGTGGGAGATGGAGCGGGAACGGGAGAGAGAGCGGGAGCGAGAGCGCGAAAGGGAGCGAGAATGGGAGAGGGAGCGAGAAAGGGAGAGGGAGCGTAGGAGGTAAGAGACAGCCTGACTTCCAACGTTATGACGAAAAGGTTGTGTGTCGTCCGGAAACTAAAACTGATCTGTTTCCATCTTAGGTCAAGATCTAGAAGTGGAGACCGATACAGGTATGATCGCTTTGACCTGAAGCTCTTGAACAGAAACAGAAATTAACATACCACTGTATACAGTAGTGATATGATGCTAGTGTACTTAAAAACTTATCAGACAATAAATATTTGTGTAAATTCCACACAAGGTTGGTATATAGTGTTTTTGCAGTGTACAGGGATTTGGAGCGAGTGCCCATTGTGAAGCTAGTTTGTGGTTTCTCAGAACAATGAATCATATAAAGTAGTTTCAGCTGTATGACACACACACACACACACACACACACACACACACACACACACACACACATACACACACACACACACACACACACACACACACACAAGAGTGTGATGCTGTACAAGCCAGCTGTGATTCAGCAGTGTTGAAATATTGAGAAGTAGCAACACTCACTGGGGTGATAAAATAATCTGAAACCTTACAATCTGTTTTCTCCATAAAACGATTTTTCTAGGGATGGAGGCAGCTCGTCCTCCCATCGCTCAAGACGTCACCGCTCCTCTCGTTCCAGAGAAGAAGGCGGAGATCGGGATCGAGATAGAGAGAGGAAACATCGACACAAGGACAGGCACCGCTCGCGCTCCCACTCTCACAGGCACAAAAGGAAGAGGTGGGGCTTTAGTTATCTAACTATAAAGGAAGGACTCTATCTCTCTCTGTCTGTCTGTCTCTGTCTGTACTTTGTGTACCTCCACAACTGCTCATCCGATCGACTTCACACTCGGCGGATGTATTGCTGGAGACCCGAGAGAGTGAATGAAGAGAGCGAGCGGCGGTAGCGAGAAAGATCACAAGAAAGCCGGTGAATCAGAGAAATGAAATGTTATTTTCTGATTGTTTCACGGCAGTTACAAATAAACACACCCGTACCCCCGCATAACCCTGCGGGAAGGGAGGCAGTGCATATGGCCTTACTTCCCACAGAGCAATTCAAAACCAGTATGTCTCATAAGTTCATCAATAAAAGCACAAATACAGACAGAGCACAAATATTTTGAGCAAACATACCCACTCAAATCTGAACTGAAGGCACAGACAATAAACCATCGAAGAGCCCAGTACGATCGATGCACTTTAGCTCTCTGTTATATTTTTATTTTAAAAAGCAGCTTTTATTATACTTGAAATGAGGAAAAAAACATTTATTTACTATTAGAGTACTATTTTAACATCTGTGTCTAATAGTTTCTTCAATGCATTGAAGCAGCGATATAAGAGGCAAAGCAATCACTAGTTCATTAAAGATTATATGAACTGGTCCAACAATGTCCTTAACTAACTGAACTCAGTCACTCAACTCCACAAAATCAAGGTCAAGGTAGAAGTCATCGTCATTCTCTTCATATATAACAGTCATTATACAGAAGAACAAATGAGTGTTTTTTCAGTGTTGAGGTGCACTGAGTTGTTACCTCACGTTTGTCGTACTTGAAATTTGTCCAGTTTGAACTCTTTGGGATTAAATTGTAAATTTTCATGAATGGTTGCGTCTCTGCTGGTTTGACTCACTGGTCCTGGATGTGGACAATAACTATCAGCTTTCCTTCACTGTAGAAAAAACAAAATGGCAAATTGAAATCTAGGAGCCTGTTTCACAAAAGCAACATTTCCACTGTGCTGCTTACACACAGATTGCTGATGGTGGCAGCATCACACATCATAAATTGCAGATTTATTTATTTGAGTCCTACAGGGTTCCTGCATAATCATCCTTGGGTCCCAAATTTGTGTTTTTTTTTTTATTGTTTTAAAATGAGCAAAGTAGAATCATCTCAAATTCCTAATTGCAGCTTGCTTCTTGGAAACTTGGTGAAACTTTCTTTAAATTTTTTCATCAAATCTGTGGCTGATTCTCTTTCAGGTCCTCCAGAGACAGATCATCTCACACCCGCGACAGAGAGCGCTCGCTGTCCCAGGAGCCATGTAAAGAGGGAGCAGGATCAGGAGAGGGCTGGCGCGACGACAAGGCGGATTATGGAGACTGGGAGGACAGGGAGAGGTCCACCTCCCCGGATACGGCCAGGGGCCGGGAACGAGAGAGATCCCTGTCGTTGGAGCGGGACCGACGCTCCAGCTCAGAGGAGCGAGAGTCAGGGGAGATATGAACAGAAGGGCCGAGAGTCCAGGGAGATACGAACAGGAGGGGACGCCTTCAAAGTCTTTTGATTTGGATATATTGTTTAGTCAAAGGAGCATGGAGAGATGAGTGTCGCTGCGAATGTGTATGTGTCAGCTTTGTATGTGTGTTCATGTTTAAAATGGGACATGTACATTAGCAGGGTAGGTGGGTGGACAGTGGAAACTTAACGTGGGGATAAGGGAACAACTTCAGTGGTGGCGGTCAAGCTAACATGCAAACCAACTTTTATAAGACAGTGACTTTGAATTGTGAGGCTTGAGTGGCGTGAAAGAAGTACAGTCTTGTTTTTTTATGCCATCTTGTCGATCTTATGTACAGTTATTTTGACAGTGACGAGGCAGTGAGGAGACAGAAGCCCCACTTTAAATCTGTTTTTATTTTAGTCACATGAAGTGCTGTTATTTTTTTATCATTAGTTCAATGTTATTACTGTTTTTTCCCATGTTCCATTAGGAATCTACAAGTTTCAGTAGCTGTGGATTTATTTACACGGGTTGGGCTCACTAATGTGGCATAACCCTCGCCGGTGATGTTTGAAATGAGCTGTGAATGACTGAAGGCACTTCTGATGGTTGTGTTTTTAATTTGCTGCCTTCAAGCCATAACAATCTCATTTGGGAAATCTGACACACACCCTTGAGCCTGCCTTTAATTTAAGATTCAAGAAACTCGCTTGTCACCTGAAAGAAGTCATCCAAATGTCCCCACTCAGTTCTTTACATGTGAATGCATCTAGACGATGTGCATATTTACATACTGACACTCAAGGCCAAGGGAGTTGTGTCCTGTGTGCTGTGATACGACCTGGATGTACTGGGGGAATCTACTTTGCTGTGCCACCATAAACTGAATAAAATTTTTCTGCTTCCATTGAAATACAATGTGTTCTACAGACTTCTCTCTATCTGTAGCTTTTATTTATGCATTAAAGGAGCAATCCACTAATTTTACACATGAAGGTCAATTTACTCGTATATCTTGTTGAGCTTTCCCAAGTTTAACAAAAAAATGAGCTCTGCATTTAGGAGGCGGCGGGGGGGGGGTGTAATGAAAAATGCTATTGAGTTGCATTATGGGAAATGTATGATCCAGCATTTTAGGCGCTTGATGTACTATGGACAAAAAGTCAGCCTCTGTTGATTTTTGACTATTCTTTTTAAATATCTTTCTCTTGTCCCCCAACTTTACCATAGTACAAGACTAAATTGCTGGAGTATCCCTTTAAAATTTAGGATTTTTAAAAAAAAATTATTTGTGACATTATAGCAAGATTCTTTGGCACCTAGAGTTAAAGAGCCAGTGCTTTTTTCTGCCTCTTCCTTTCATCTTTACAGATGTCCAACACAATTTCCAATGGATATACATATAAAACAAGTAATATCTTTTTAACATTACATTAAAATATTTAGTAAAAACTGATGCAAAAAAGGAAATGTTTAACTTGTCGGTGTTGGGTGTTATACAAAAAGGAAAAAGTAACATTTTTACAATTTCAAGTGGCTTTTTAACAGTTTGATGGCATGTATCAACTAAACTAAAAGTACTGAACCATATTTTTAAATAATTGCTGAAAACATACAGAAAGCTCAATTACTAACCGTAGTATTTTGCTCAAAATGTCCAATCTGTATTAGAAATGGACCATGAGTGAGTTGCACAGCATCTGTCAGCCTGTAGGTGGCAGAACGTGACTGCTAATGTAGGGAAAACGTCATGACGTCAGACGCTAGTTTAAAATGAAGCGCGCAGGATTCAGGAAGTGAGCAGAGACGTCTCTGGATTTAGCTAACTGCTAAAATATACGAAACAGAAACTGTGTGAAGTGTGTTTATCTCCATGTTTATGCCAGCATGTCGTTGCTGAAGCCTTTTAGTAAACTACCTGCTTTGAACACAGCCACAATCTTGGTGAGTTTGTGTTTTACAGCCTTTAACTATCGGCAGCTAACAGACAAACCAGTGTGTTGACGATGGTCGAGTGCTAAAAACAACAGCAGCTCAAACGGTGTCGTGACAGTTTGAGAAAGTTTTGTGATATCTAACCGTTTCAAAGTGAGCTAAGTGTGCTCAGTCATCAGTTTGAACAACTAACGTTATTATCATAAATACGCGTAAAAATAGAGGGTTTATACTATCAGGTTGGGGGAAGGAGCTATAAAAACATGTATAAAAGAGAAGATTTTACCTGACACAGATACCTAATTACTTTTGTCTAAAGAGCATTTATATTACATGAAGTCCATCCTGATATATCGTATACCTTACCCTTGTATTTGAGAGATGCTTCAAAATATATAAAAGCAACCAGATATGTATTTAGATCATGTACATGTGTGTGACCTGTAGTTAAATTTACCACCGAGAACAGCAAGAAGTATATTTCTACACTCCAAAGTATACTGTGAATAAATGTTATTTATTCATCTGTGGTGGATTGCAATACGACAATGTAAAAAATACTCAAAAGTTTGGCTGCAGTTAACGATTATCTTCATCATTGATTAATCTGCTGAATATTTTCTCAATTTATCAATTAGTCTATTAAAACTAAAAATAATTTAAAAAAAAAAAAAAATGGCATTCACAGTTTCTAAAAGCCCACTGTGATTCTTCAGTTTGCTTGTTTTTTCTGACTAACAGTCCAAAACTTTAAGATATTTAATTTTCTGTCATATATGACAAAGAAAAGCAGCAAATCGTCACATTTGAGGAGCTTGAATTAAAGAACATTTGGCATTTTTTGTTTGAAAAATGATTGAAACGTTAATCAATTAACAAAATAGTTGCAGATTAATTTTCTTTTAATCAACTAACTGATATATTGTCCGATACTTGTTGGAGATCTACTCAAAAGTTCTGCATTCAGAGTTTTAATTGAGTAATGATGTGGAAGTATCGCAGTAAGTGTTCTTAAAAGACTGTGCCCTCCTTCAGTGTCATATTAAGGATGCATTAAAATATAGCTAAACTTCATTTTTGTGTTGTCTGAAAACTTTTCAGTTTATAGGAATATGTTATATTTTATGAGGGTATCATAACTGTACGTACATTTTAAATTTGCAAAGTAACTACAGCTGTGGTGCAGTCAGATCCAGTAGCAGTAAGTTGAACACAATGGAAATACTGATGTAAAGCAGAATTGTACATAAGCACAGTAGTTAGATAAATATAAGCCACGTGGTTACTTTCCAACTACTGTTCAAATACATATTGGGCCATGTTTTTGGATACTTTGGAGTTTTATTTTAACTTGTTAAATGTTTAGTGGCAGTGTGTTACAGTGAAAAGTCTTATCACCAGGTTTTGTGCTGACATGGTGTGTTTTTCCTCCAGCTGGTGGAGAGTGAGGAGCAGTTTCAGCAGAGTTTAGCAGACTCTCTGGTGAAGGAGACCTCTGTCACTTTGAATGTGTGAGTAGCGCTTCATCCTGCAAACTGCCAAAGTCAACTGTCTGTGACTGGAAATGGTGCAGGGCGTGAAACAACATCTGCTTCCTGTTGGAACAAGACTATCAGAAAGCCAGGATATGTGTTTAATCAATTAATTTACTAAGAGGATGCAAAAAGAGAGTGTTTATCTTGCCATCGGTGTTCACTCTGTCTCATACCTCATGATTGCTTTGTATCAATGAACAGGAGATTAGCCAAGAGTCTGCCTCTGCCAAAGGAGAATGACGAGGGTCGTCCGAGGATAGACCTGGTGGTGTTCATCATCAACCTGACATCAGAACTCAGGTAACTTACCTGTTCATATTTTAATCTCCTCACCTGTGTGCTTTTCTAACCACCAGAACATAGCATGTATATATGTATGTTCTTAAAATTACTCAAAACAATTAACAAATTATCAAAATATTTGGTGGTTAATTTTCTGTTGATCGATTAATTGATTTATCGTTGCAGCTCTACTTAAAAAAAAAAGTGTTTTTCTTGTATTCGTATCTTGCTGCCACACAGACCAATATAATTGATATAATAAAGGTTATAATGAGTAATTGTTTGGTTGTTACATTAGTGTTAACATCAATCACCATGTAGAAAAGAGCTACTGATTTCTCTGAGGTAACCTGGTCTCATAAAGTGAAAATATGGTTGGAGGAATCATTAAAACATACATTTACTGTTTTATTTTGTCATAGTTTTCAGTCAGCAGAAGCTTCCCTGAAACATTTGGACCCTGGATATTTCCTTGGAAAAGTCTGCTTCATGGTTATTAATGGTGAGGCAATGAGTTAAATCTTTTTAAGTAAGTTCTGTCACATGAAGGAGTTCAATAAAGGAGCAAAAATGATGAAATTGAGCAGAAATTGTCTGAGATTAACCATTTTTCTCAATGTGACCAAACCTTAGCTGAGCCTTCTGTCCTCCAGCTCAGCCTCTGCTGTGTCTCTGTCTGACTCGCTGCCTTTTCAATGCTTCTGTGTCTCGTAGCTCGTAGCGCTTCGGTCCCTATAGAGCGCCTGGACGCTGTTAGGAAGCTGGCTGCATCGCTCCAATGCCCCCTGCTCTTTGCAGAGGATCAGGTTTGTGTCAACTTTAGTCACAAACATTGAGGATGGTTTGAAGCCAATATGGTGATTCAGTGACAAATTTATGTGTAGCACTGTCACCTAGCTGGCAACACTGGGAAGCTACTTGTAACTTGATGATCCTGGAGTTCACAGTCACTGTGCTATTGTTAAGAATATAACACCAAATGTCTTTTTTAGTGTGTTTTTCTGTTTCTTTAAAATGAGCCTTGTGTAATGTCTCTCCCCTCTAGACACCAGATGGTGTGACCAACGCTACAGAGAGGCTGCTGACCATCCTCAGGGTGGCAGCTGGCCTTGTTCCCATGGCTACAGCTCTCTACCTGTCCAACCTGACTCGATGCACCGTGCCACCAGACATCGACCAGCCGAGCTTTGATTAGTTCCTGTGACCCATTTCTTTGAAGGGATTTCCTATCTGACTTTTCTATTATTATATTTATTTGTAATTGATCAACACAACAGGTGTACTGTTAATACTTTGTTAGGATTTCATCTGTTTATTTTACATGTTTGTGCTTTTGGCTTTTTGCTGCAGTTTTCCCCTTTTCTAGTATTATTTTAGGGTTGTAGTATTGCTATAAAGTGCCTGTCAGCAGAACTGGTTACTCAGCAGTTGTTCAATGTGTGTGTGTGTGTGTGTCAGAATATATAAAGAACCCAACAGGCATGTTTTTCAGAAGACATTTTGGCATGTCACAGCAGGAAAACAGGTGTAGATAATAAGATTAAATGAGCTTTTCTGGTATTGTGCATGCTGCCAGACTGTCACACTGTTATGTGTAACTGGGACACTTAGAAACAGCAGAGAGGTTAATGTTATTAATAACACCAATGATCTTCAGCTACAGTATGACAGTTAAAAGACCTATCTGCTATCAGTTACTGGGAGTTATAAATGATGTTTGACATGAAGTAGAATACTTTTAACCTGATCAGTGACCTTAAAATTGAAACTTTTATTCCAGAGACAGAGTCAACACAGCACAAAAATGCAATTTGAAGAACATATTGTGTAGGATTTGTCGGTTGCTGCTTGTAAACTCAACATTCAACATTCCCTGGCTCAATGACACCAGAAATGCTCGCTTTATCCTGTCCACTGTGGCCTCTGTGCTCTGCCACAATAACTGAAAACACCTGTCAGGGACAATGATGTACCAATATAACTACTACACAACATAATTTGTTTTGCATTGTGTATATAATTATAATGCAGCACAGACGGCTTTCTCTGTATATACCGTGTGTTTGTTTGTTTGTTTTCATGGTTCATAGACATTTGAACTGTAGATTTTTATTTTTTTTTAGGTTTTTAATATCAATACAAGAAAATAGATCAGCTATGATCAATAAAAACATAACTGACCTCTGGGGTTATACTGAATCTTGCAATTGGAGAAAATTAAATTGATTGACTAAGTTTTTTGTATTAGAAAATAAAATTCATATTTGTAATTATTTTTATGTACTGTTTGGATGCCTGACATCAAAATAGTGAAAACTTAAGTTTTAAGAGGAAAATGTTACCAGTGGACCCTGCCAGGTATTTTTCAGTATGTCACTGATATACTATCAGTATGATATAACAATAGTTAATAGGTGCTTTGTATATTTTTGCATTTTTGTACAATCTAAGCCAGGGCCATAATTCAAACTTATCAGTAAGATTTCTATCTACATCTTTGCTCCACAAGCTGCTTCTAAACACGCTGGAATTAAGAAGAGAATTAAGAGTTTTTGTTTGATACAAAATATAAAGAGTTCAGCCTCATGTAATGCTAAACAGCGTCACACTTCATGACCTTTGATAAGTTTGATTATTTCATGATTGATTTTGCATTTATTTGCTATTTTGTGATGTGTTTAGATATTAAATCCCTGCTGTGAACTTGAGTACTAACAGAACCAAACTACACAGAATTTCAAATACAAAACCAGCAGTCCCTTAAAAAATGAAATAAAAAATAATAGCCTGTTTTACACAGATTGAACAAATAATCTGACCAATTAGACCATAAAGCAATTTTAAAGCTCACAAAACATTTTTCAAATTCATTTAAAACTACATCCTGTTATGACACAGTCCCAAAGAGTCAACAGCAAAACCTTGAGGCAGCTCTAAAAGAGCTTGATTGGGGGACATAGAGAGTGGCTGTGATTAATTTCTCGCAACAATTAATGAAGTGATGTTGTCCTTCACTAGAAAGGGGAGCCTTGGCTGCCCTGCCCTGGCTGAATATTGAATGTAGAAAACTGATGTTCTGCTTAAAAAATCTTGGAAGTCTGTTCTGAACACAAACCGACAAAAATTTACCTCAATGAGAAACAAAGTAATATATTATATATATATATATATATAATACTATACAAAAGGCCAAACCAAATCTTTTTATTGACACTATTGAAGGTGCAAAAAGGAATGAATGGAAAAAAATTGGCAAAATATTAACAAATTAATTGGCAAACAAAACAAACAGAACAATAAAGAATTAGAACTCAAAATGAATACTGTATTAGTGAAAAACAGGATCATCCTAGCTACTAATCTCAATACTTTTGTCTTAAGCTCTGTCCATGAGATAACCCAGCATTTTTAAAATGGAGGAAACAACAGAACCAGAAGTGGCCGACGTTATCGGTGCACTGAAAAGCTCTAAAACTAAGGATGCCTACAGGCTTGACACCAACGTCCTCAAATTACACAAAGAATCTCTGGTACGCCCGATTACACATCTAATTAATCTGTCATTCAGGCAAACAGTTGTTCGGTTTGGAAGGTGGCCATGGTTACTGCAATCTTGGCTAACTATCGGCCAATCAGCATCCTCCCTGTTATATCTAAGGTCTATGAGAAGTGGATAGCAAAGCTATTGACTGAACATCTAAATAAAGGCTACACCCCTCTGCACCCCATGCACAGAATCAGCAAATTGTGTCCTTTTAGAAAAAGTTAAATGCTTATTGGATAAGAGTTCAGTGCTGTCTTTCTTGATTTAAAGAGGGCATTTGATACCGTTGACCACCAGGTTCTTTTATCCAAATTAACACATTTTAATTTTTCTGAAGAAGCTATCCTGTGGATGAAATCATATTTATCCAATAGAAAGTAACGTGTTTGTGTTGACAGCACCAAATCATCACCTTACCTTGGTTGTCCTGTAGGGGTCCCACAAGGCTCTATTCTTGGGCCAATTTTATTCACACGATATATTAATGACCTACCTGATGCACGTCAGAACATCAATATTCAAATGTATGCCGATGATGCCGTCATTTTTACACATGCAAAAGATATCCAAGAAGCCTCCTTAATTCTTACATCTGCAGTGACTCATGTTCAAGACTGGCTTACTAAAACATGTCTCCATTTGAATACCAAAAAAAAAAAAAAAGTGACACATTCCAATGTATTCCTGAGAGGGCAGGAGCTTGTAAATGAGTTCAAGTATCTCAGGGTCACATCGGACTGCACATTAACCTTTAAAAGTCATATGAAAAAGGTGTCAAACACAGTAAAATTTAATTTACAAAATTTCAAGCAAATCAGGCCATTTCTGACAGTGAATGCTGCCAGGATGTTTTTACACTCAATGCACATAGAGTACTGGTTAACTAACTGGTCACTTACAGGTGTAGCAGCATTTAAACCAATAGAGTTACTTTTGAAGAAAGCCATAAAAGTTTTGGATTAAAAAACACTCTCATTCCATCATTGTAATATCCTGGAAAAATATCATTTATTGAGCTTTGAGAACTGGAAATTTTAAATATGCTTGTTTTATGTACAGATGGGTGACAAATTGAAGGAAAAACCAACATAAAGTGTCTTAGTAAGGTGTTGGGCCACCACGTGCTGCCTGAACAGCTTCAGTGCACCTTGGCATTGAGTCTACAGTCTCTGAACTCTACTGGAGGGACGAACACCATTCTTCCAAAAGATACTCCCTCATTTGGTGTTTTGATGATGGTGCTGTCTAACACGTCGGCAAATCATATGCAATGGTCTGTGAAGGCCGTAGCATGTGATTCACATCATTTTCATACTCATCAAACCATTCAGTGACCTCGCATGCCCTGTGAATTGGGGCATTGTCATCCTGGAAGAGGCCACTCCCATCCGGATAGAGATGTTTCATCATAGGATAAAGGGGATCACTCACAACTACTTTGTATTGATTTACAGTGACCCTTCCCTCGAAGAGGACAAGTGGACCCAAACCATGCCAGCAAAATGCCCCCCACAGCATGACAGAGCCACCAGATCCCCTTACTGTAGGGGGTCAAGCATTCAGGCCTGCGCTGGTTTTTCCCTTGTCACCCGTCTGTATAAGGTTTTACATGTGCTTGCCCCACCTCCTTTAAATCATTTAACAGAGGGCTGACAGTGGCAATAGCACCAGGGCCACCACTAGAGGGGACTGTGTGGTGCCATATAGACATACCTCATTTGGACAAACTGTACTGTCAGTGAAGGGGAGTATATATTGAAATGGCCGACCACTTGCAATAGGGGAGTACACATATCCCTCCTTTAAGACTCAAATAATGGCTCAAGGCAAACCACAACTATGATCACTTTTAACTGGACATGTGTACAATGTGTTTTGTCTTTTTCTACTTGTGTATTTGTATATTTGTATTTGCATATTGTTACTCATACTGCCTCTGTTTTTGTTAGCTACCAGGGGACTGCAGATGTAAATTAGCATTCTTGCTAACTTCATCCCCATCGAATAAACGGATAAATAAAAGCTGTCGTCCTGTTGGATACCAGCAAGTGTTTGACCTCAGTCAACAGTTGGTCAGACAAGCCGAGGTGTTTCCCAAAGAGAGTGACCAGAGGCACTGTGCTTTCT
Source organism: Thunnus thynnus (assembly GCF_963924715.1). Lineage (NCBI taxonomy): Eukaryota > Metazoa > Chordata > Actinopteri > Scombriformes > Scombridae > Thunnus > Thunnus thynnus. The sequence goes on along the minus strand of NC_089519.1, from coordinate 1,040,616 downwards.
GTGCCTTGTGTCACGTCCGCACACATGCGCGCACACACACACACACACACACACAAACACACACATATGCGCGCACACACAGACACACACACACACACACACACAGACACACACTATTAATAGTTGGGTTATCATGGCAATTATCCATCATACAAGTTATGTAACAGTAACATTGTTATGGCATCAAGTCAGAAACTGGAGGGACATCAATGACTCGGTGGAACTGTGGAATTTCAGTAATAACGCCAATAGATAATTCCAACCTAGATATTGGTTCTGACTCACTGACTGAAGCAGGTGCAGTAATCAGTCTCTGCAGCAGATCATGGTAAAGTTGATCAGATTCAGGTCCAAGGACCAAAAACCAACATTATTGTGCTGCTGACACATTTTGTGTTGTGATTTTTGCAGCCTTTGTGACGGTTTAAGTGGCGATGGCCAGCCTCTAGGAAGCGATAAGTGTCAGATGTCATAGTACGGCAGCAATATTAGCTTCATCCTCACCTCTCTTAATTGCTTCTGTAGTCAAGTATCAACTCTCATTTTATCATCAATGAGTCAAGTATCACACCTGCCGTGTCTAGAGGGGAAACTATTTGTCAATGAATCAAGTAGTCAATCAACAAAAATAAATAAATAGCCATTAGTCACAGATTGTATTATTGTATTATTATCAGATTGTATTATTCATTTTTTCAAACAAAAATGACCAACATTCTCTGTTTTTTAGCTGCCTTTGTCTTTTTAGTATCATCATACATTGAACTTCTTTGGGTTTTTTAAGATGTCACCGTGACCTTTAGGAAAAGTAATTTTCTACGATTTTCTGACAATTTTTAGACCAAACAGTCAATCGATTAAATAAGAAAACAATCATCAGATGAGTTAATAATGACAATAATCAGCAGCCCTAATTACATATCACTTGTCCTAATATGTACTTCTTTTTTTTTTCTTGTGAAATACTGGATACTTTTCACCTCTCTGGGTCTAAAAAATCATTCAAATGAAAGGAGAAAAAAAACAAAAACTTTTTGACCTGTTCTCAATTCATGCAACGTGTGATGAGAGGTTGTTTTGTTGTCGTGGGTAGAAGCAGAGATGAGGCAATACCTGCTTGTCCCAGCAGCAGCAGCAGCAGGGGTGAGAAGGAGAGATGAGATTTAACACAGAGTTGACACTGGAACAATGTAGGGACGAGGGGGAGGATTAATTCTTAAAAAGTTGATAAAGGTTGATAGTTCACAGGAAGTTGTGATAAAGTCCCTAATATGGCTGCTATGAAAGGGACTGTCCACTCTGGCAGAGACTCCGCATGGTCACGTCCACATGGATCAGGTGACTGAGAGTTGAAAGAGAGTCCAAAAGATAATACTGCGCTTGAGTGTCTACGGCGATATGACTGAAGTGACGAAGTGTTCAAGAGGGGTTATTTGATATGTTTACGTGTTTATCTGTGCATGCATATGTGAACACACTCGAAGTGGAGAGTTTTGGTCTTGACCTTATCCTTCTGGACTGTCTGTCTGACTTTAACAATGTGCTGCTTTGGCTCTCAGACTACATATCTCACCAAAGACATTCGTTCTCTCATGCTTTATTATTTATTTATAGAGCATGACTAGCAATTAATTTAACACATTTATAACCACATGTCCCTCAGCACAGAGGACACAGAAGGTAAGTAATAAAAAAAGAGTCATCAAGTGTTTTTCTGTGGTTTTTGATAATTCAGGTAAATATATATATATATATATTCATATATATATATGTATATATAAAATGAACAGAGTAAAGCAACAAGAGTTTTATTGGTAATAGGTGACAACAGGGTACAGTTTGTTGAAGTTTACATCCTGTTAGCCAAGAATTCTTCATTACACTGAAACATGAATTATGTTTATTACTGAGCAGTTACAGGAGTGGACACAATAACAGAAAAAAAAAACCCTATACAAACTAACTTTTAAAATGTGCACTTGCTGGTGGAAAACATTCCTGTCTGCTGTCCGACCCGGCGGTATGACATGTGTGACCTCAGCCAGAGAAGCCCAACTCTTTGTAGTTGGCCTCAAGGTCAGCGATGATGATACCCATCACGTTCCTCAGGGCTGTCTGCCCACCGGCATCGAGTCCTGCCTTCTCATGCATGACCTTCACAAGGACCTCAGAAATCAGCTGGAAAGAAAATGCAGAGCAAATTATACAAACAGGTTAAAAATAAGAAAATACCTAGGATGCCGCAATATCAATAACACATGAAGAAGAAGCAACTTCAAGGTAAAAGAGAAACTTTAAAGGAGGGATGAAGGATTAGAGAGATATACTAAAATATTCTCTGATATACACCGATCTCACCTTGAAGTTATTAATGGGAATCTTGTGCTTAGTGGCATGGCTGTTTGCCAGTGGTTTTAGGATGGCAGCGTGACTGCCTTTGGCCTTCAGCAGCTCTCCAAGTTTCTTCAGCACAGTGGCACCATGAGCAGAAACAGCTGCGTTACCGGCTATGTCAGCCTGGGCGATGCCAGCGAATTTGGGGAACAGCTTCTGGGTCTCAGGGTGCTCTTTGAATAAACTGTGGAGAAAAGGAGAGGATTCACCAGAGATAAGACACCACCAGGATCATACCTACGTTGAGGAGATGTTTTTAACAAAGGAAACAGTGTTTTCCCACCAAAATTTTATTTATGGCAATGTGAAGAAGACTTTGAAACATGATCTCACAGGAAACGCATTTATGGGACCTCAGTATTTCTAAAATCCTGGCTATAGCTCTGCATACCACCTGACCTACAGGAAAGAGTAATCTTATCTTGCTAGAGCCACTGACCGGGTCAGAACCAGGCCTCCAATGGTGGTGTAGTCCGCCTCCACTGGACCCCAACACTTCAGAACTGCATCAAAGTCAGCCATGACCTGAGGAGATGGAGAAATCTAGATCTGATAAAAAAAAATGTAATTAAATTTTTTTTAAAAAACTTGAGAGAACAATGATTTGAGGAGTAAAAAACAGATTCTGTCACTTTAAAGACAATCAGAGGGAAAGGAAGAGAAGTAATCAGAGAAAAACAAACCTCCCTGATTATTTGAACAGTGTTATCCTTTTACTCCAGCATTGCATGTCTCATGTTTGATTTGATGGCCTGCAGCCAACAGGTCCTTCAAGAGCAACTCGTTACAAGAAAGAAGCGTCTACATGACCTCAGCTGCCCTCGCCAAGTCTGTAATGTAACCTCGATGGGACTCTGAATAATATATGTGAAGTGAAATCAGACGCACTCTTGGTTTTGATGATTTTAAAGCTGTCACATGCTAATAAAGAGCATCTAAACAACAGATCATTTTCTGTATAAATAGATATTTTTTTCTCCTCCATGAAAGTTATTTGCTTTTTGTTCTCCTAATACTATTTTTCTAGCAGCAAGTCTTAATTCACAGACCTTTAAAAGTGCTTTCTTTAAATTGATGTAGAAAAACATATGAAACATGTGAAGTGTTATTCTGAATTTCTAAATACAAAAATATTACCAAAAGTTGCTTTAATCAATACATTTTTGTGTTTTATTTCATATTTCAGTCCATTTTTTTCGTTTTCAGGCAATATACTCCAAATTAATACAAGTAAAAGAGAATCATTCCAAAATTACAGTATGAAAGGATTAAAAATGCAATACCTACCTGCAAAGTAGTAATATATCCCGTCTGATTACAGCAAAATTCTTCTTGGCCTGACTCCCCCCCAAAGCTGACCTTTTATACTCCCTCCCTCTGTCCAGTCACCAAATTATTCTGGCCCTCCCATCCGTCAACCTCTCTTGCTGCACGTCTCTTAAAATGCTTGCAACACCTCGAAGCTTAATGTTGCAACTTTCTGATTTCACACAAACATCATCGCTGATGTGATAAAGTGTCACTCGGGGCATCTTTTTACTCTCTGTTCCATCTCGCTGAGCCTTCATATGCCTCACATAATCTCATTTGAATAAAGATCATATTTGCCAGAAAGATATGAAAACACACAAACTGCAATGGTCCTGGGAGTGTGTGTGTGCCTGTGCATGTGCGTATGCGTGTGTGTGCACGCAGGTGCGTGTGTGTGTGGGCATGTGTGCGTATACATGTGTGTGTGTGTGTGTGTGTGTGCAGGTGTGTGTGTGTGGGCATGTGTGCGTATACATGTGTGTGTGTGTGTGTGCAGGTGCGTGTGTGTGGGCATGTGCGTGTATACGTGTGTGTGTGTGTGCAGGTGCGTGTGTGTGGGCATGTGTGCGTATACGTGTGTGTGTGTGTGTGTGTGTGTGTGTGTGTGTGTGTGTGTGCAGGTGCGTGTGTGTGGGCATGTGTGCGTGTACATGTGTGTGTGATGTTGCAGTCATTCCTGCAGTGTGCAGGGTTGCATTACTTTTATAAGGTGCATTGTTTCATATTTACCTGAGAGAAGAAATGATTTGAAGAAGTATGATACTTGACTCGCGGGTATTTCAGAGCAACAGTAATCTACATTGAGATCATCAGGTGCACCTACAGTAGCTAAAACTAACGCAGTCTCACACAACAGCCCTGCAGTAAATCCTGCTTTCATTGAGGTTATAGGGTTCAGTTTTTGTTGAAACTGTTTTAAAGAGCAATGTGTCAACTTTCTGGACATTTTGGAGGCTGTATATTGTGGTACTGTTGAATAGTATTTTGTAAAATAAATACAGGGAGGTATCTGGGTGAAGTGAAGCATTAATTAAATACATTTTGATTAACACGTATTGTTTTCTTAAAGAAGAAAAGCTGCCAGTAGGATGAAATGTGTTTATTGCCTTCAGGTTATTATTAATGCAACCAGTAGATGTGTGCAGGGTGCAAAATTAACTTTTTTGTCCACCAGCCAAATAGCTAGTGAATGTTCACATTTAACCAGCCAATCATTAGATTACCATTGTTTGGTTTTTTCTGGCTGGTGAATGAAGCACATCAGCCAACCGCTTCCATATTTTACCAGCATTTGGCTGGTGGCTGGTGCTAATTTTGTTCCCTGGTTGTGTGTTTATCCAGTCCTATGTTTAGGCCCCGTTCACGATAACACAATTTGTACAGAGACAAAAGCAGTAGATGGATTATAGCTTACAAACTTATTTGAACTAAACAGGCAACATTTCAACCCGATTAAGTTTAATTTACTTTATTTCACCAGGATCCACTCAGTATCAATACTGCTTCACAGAGAATCTGGAGTACATATAATGTAAACAATAAGACAATTAAAACATATCAAACAATGATAAATTGCACAATTTGCCTGATGAGTTTAACATGACAAAGGGCAGAGATACATCGTCATAAAACATACAGTGTACAGTACAAATAACAAGATGCATATAAAATGTTTAGATATTTTAAAAGATGTTTTCAATAAGGGGACGACAATGTGCACGATAACTGTGGTTTTTATACCCGTAACAAGGAGGAAAATGTCTTTTGTGAAAATCCCAGAGTAATGCATGTACACACATATATAAAACACACACACAGGAAGTCAGGGTTGTGCAAAACAACATCAACTTTGTTTTGTATAAACCTTTTTTCTATTTTGTTTTGTATAAAAATCCAAATTTTCTCAGATAATCAACTATGCATGAAAAATAAATCAGCCTCCATATGTAAAACGACCCTCATCATACAGAATCTCACAGGATGTGTGATTCCTTCTGTATTCTCTTTTTCAAACTACTGTAATCTGTAAGAGTCTGCACACTCAAACAGGTGCAACAGAGCTACTGTAACAGGAGACAGGATGAACTTTTAAATGGATAAATTTGAACACAATATGCTGTAAATACAAATCAACTGACCAATCATATTAATATGACCTGCTGATATATCTGCTTTGTAAGTGACTATGTTACTGGACTGTTAAAATATTTTTGAAGGTTACAAAACTGTCTAGGAAAACTGGTAAAATGGTTACACTTAATGGTAGTGATATTTTAGTCAAGTCAAGCTCAACAATTTCAATATTTTTTTGTGAATTTCATGTACAAAAAAATTAAATGGTCAGAAAAAAAAACCAACTTTACTCACTTTCTGAATGAGATTCGGCTACATAATGAAAAAAAAAGATTTGCAAGATCTGAAATGAAATGTACATCTTCATCTCCTCTCTTATCATCTTTTTCTACTCATTATTATATTTCTGCTGAATCTAAACAGCTAACTTGTCTTTTATGTTACGATTTAAGCTATTGACGTATTTCCTTCTCTTGTACTTGTTGTTATATATTCTAATATGTTATAATGTTTGTGTTTATGGTTGCATTAATAAAGGAAAGTCAGTTAAACTGTGACCTCTCTCGTGGTCAAACGGCCATCAGGCCCTCTGCTGGTCAGCTGTTGTCATTACACTGGGTGAAAGGTAAGCCCCGCCTTCTCTGAACGGTGATTGGCCCAGACTCTAACTTCACATCTCCGTTTATCCAATAGCATCGTCAGCTCGCGCCACGTGGTTTTACAACAACCGGAAAACAGCAGCGAGTGTCTTTGCAGCTGGAAAACTAACTTTTATTCATAGTTTGACTCAAGTTTCTTCTTTTTTTGCCGTCAAAATAGTTTCTTACTTTTATAGATTTTAATTGCACTTCAGCAGACGTGTCCTCTAATGATGCAGGCTTTGAAAAGCGTCAGACACCTGACGTCCAGTACAATGAAACAAGCAGGTAACTAAACTAAACTACACCCTCTGTTTGAGTGTTTTTGTGAGAAACATAACTACTTATTTCATTTAAAACCATGACGGTTGTTTCACAGAGAGAGAAATGAAAGGAATCGTGTTTATGTGTTAACTGAATTGATCGTTGTATTATTAGTGCTTGTGAATCAGTGGTGGAGAGTAAATAAGTACATTTACTCAAGTAATTTACTGTATTTAAGTGCAATTTTGAGGTACTTGTACTTTACTTGAGTATTTCCATTTGATGCTACTTTATACTTCCACTCCACTACATGTCAGAGGGAAATATTGTACTTTCTACTCCACTACATTTATTTGACAGCTTTAGTTACTTTTCAGATGAAGATTTGACACAATGGATAATATAACAAGCTTTTAAAATACAACACATTGTTAAAGATGAAACCAGTGGTTTCCAACCTTTTTGTCTTTTGACGTCTTACAAAAAGCAGTGTGTAGTCGGGGTCACATTTCACATGTCTATGAGTTGTTAACAGCTCCACCAAATAGTGATTTTTCCCTCTAAACTTCTCACATGCTTTCATTTCAATAAATGTTCAAATGATCCAATATTTCAGCAAAAATCAAAGAATAGTGATTAATCATCATTAATCCCATTAATCATCTCACGACCCCTCAGATTTATCTGCTGACCCTTTGGAGGGGCCCGACCCCTAGGTTGGGAACCACTGGACTAAACTAGCTAACTGTATATAAAGTAGTGTAAACTAGCTCCACCTCCAGCAGCTACAACAGTAACATGCTGCTCTAACACTGATGCTTCACTATTAATAATCTAATGATGACTAGATTTTTGCTACTAATACTTATGTACTTTTACTGCAGTAGGATTTTTCATGCAGGACTTTTACTTGTAAAAGCTGTATTAGTACTTTTACTTAAGTAAAGGATCTGAATACTTCTGCCACCACTTTATACCAAAGCAGAGGGTGTGTGTGTTTCAGTGTCAGAGCTCTCTCTACCGGTCCCCTGGGGGGAGATCAGAGGTAAAGTCTGGGGTCCTGATCACGGCCGTCCTGTACTGTGCCTGCACGGCTGGGCTGATAACTGTGGTTCATTCAACACCCTCATTCCTCTTCTACCCAAAGGTGAGTCATGTTGTCGAGGTTCATTTAAAACTGTTCTCAAAAAATCTAATTATAGCTGCAGCTAACAATTATTTTCATTATTGATTAATCTTTTGATTATGTTATTGATTAATGGATTAGTTGCTTGGTCTAAAAATATCAGAAAATGATGAAGAATGTAGATCACAAGTCCAAGATGCCACCTAAGATGTCTTGTTTTGTCCACAATACAAAGATATCAAGTTTACTATCACAGAAGACTAAAGAAACCAGAAAATATTCACATTTATGAAGCTGTAACCAGAGAATTTTAGCATTTTCTTTCTTGGAAAAGTGACTCAAAACAATGAATTGATTATCAAAATATTTGGCTGTTAATCGACTAATTGTTGCAGCTCTAAACTCTTCTAACCCACAAAAGTAATGTGTACAGGATCTGAGCTGACATCAAAACTAAAATCTGAGTCTTTCCTCATGTTCAGCTCCTCTTTCTGCCACTCACAGTGTACAAAAATATACGTACCTTTTGATCAAATATTGTATGAACAAGAGCTGTCGTTTGTCACGTTTCCCTCAACAACTTTCTGCTTTCATGAGACTCTTCAGCTCACACAGGTGTTTGTCTAATTAGACTTCTCCTCAGGAAAGTGTGTGTCTGTGCAGCGCAGATGCTGCAGCTCAGCTGTTAGAACAGCTGCATCTCATCCAAAAAGACGGGACACATTCATGTTTGATGATGAAGATACCACCACTGCTGCTGCCCTTCACCAAAACACCGACGTTACAGTTTGAGCTGCTGATGAGAGTTTTAGACTGTGATGTGCATTCAAACAATGTCTCTCAGCTAAAGCAAACACACTTTTTCATGATAGATGTTACAGGTAATTGTTTCTCTAAATAAATAAAGTGACAGCTAATGAGACTAAATCCCTCTTTCGTTCTTCTTCCTGGCAGAGTGCAGATACGTGGCGGTGGACCTGGCAGGTCACGGTCTGTCTTCACATCGTGCTCCTGGAGTCTTCTACTCCTTTCCTTCGTATGTGTCGGATGTACGCACAGTCATTGACGGTGTGTGAGTTTGAGAAGTTGTTGTTTTGCAGTGTTATCAGTGTTCGGGGCCAAATATTCACAAAACATCCTAAGGCTAAAAGTAGCTCAGGACCGGCTGAGTTAGGAGAAACTCCTGAGAGTCATTCACTAAACATTCTAGTGCTGAAAGCAGCTCCTGTTAAGTCTGACGTTAGAGGTCATCCAGAGGTCATTAAGACTCACAGTCAGTCAGCCGCTGCAGGTAATGAGGCTCACTGTGTCCGTCAATAACTACGTTTTAAAAGCGTATTTAGACAGTTATTAAATTGAGACAATCTAATAACAGCTGAGACAGCAACTTTCTGCTACCAGTTTACAGGGTTGATCAACTTCTCAACCATCTGTCAAAAATAATCATTAGCAATTAATAATCACCAGCTGCAATAAATAAAGCTGATTTCATGGTCATTGCTGGTGAAATATAGAATAACTTCATCAGTGGATGAAGACTGACTCTGTCATGCAGACGGTTTTTCATGTCAAATAAAATCTGCTCCTCAAGTCAATATTTGACTTTGTTTCATGCATGAAATCAGTGTAAAACATATAAACTCTCTTTCTTCACACTCCTGTATGTTTATCGTTTAATTTCACATTGACTGACACAGATTGGTCTCCAGTCAACCAATCACTGAGCAGAAAAAATCTTAATTGAACTTTTGTTTAACACATTTGTAGAGTTTTGTCTGATGGTGTGTGACAGTCAAACTCTGTCTGGAGCTTTCAACCACATCTCATAGTGTTTTCAGCAGATGACAAAGATGATGATGGTGACTGAGCTTCTTCTTCGTCTTCTTTACAACTAAAAAACTCAATTTTTGTTTACTTTATGTGATTTTACAAATTTCACATGATCTATTTCTGTGAAAACAGCCTGTTATTGATTTCAACCATGTTGCTCTGCTCTGGTGCGTCACTGTGGCAGTAAAATCAAAGCAGCGATCTTGTCTTTCAACTGCAAACAATCTGAGCTGTGTTGTGTGATGAGATGCTGAACCTGCTTGACGATCTGTGAAATTGACTCCCACAGCTCTCCAGTGGAGCAAATTCTCCATCATCGGCCACAGTATGGGTGAGTGCAGCTTTACAGCAGAGCTACAGCAATTAAAATGTTGGCGCTGTGTTATATTTATGTATCTAATTTTATCTGTTTTTCTGTTTTTCAGGTGGTAATGTTGCTGGAATGGTGAGTTCTAACAGCCTGTAGTGTGTTTCATCTCTTTTATCTTGAAAACTCAGCTCCTCCGTGAACACTTGAGCCCCTTTAACTTTTTAGCACTTTGTTGATTGTAGCGCTACTTTCTTGTTGTCAATAGTATTTCTTATGCTCTTCACTACTTCCAGTTGTTTATGACTTTAATGTTTTTTTTCACGTTGCACTTTTACCTAATTATCTACTTTCTAGTTTGAACCAAGGCTCTTTCTGAGCCACTGTCCTCTAACACGCGATTGTTTTGTCTTGACTAAATGTAAATGTTCTGTTCTCACATAACATACAGAGACTATGATTTTATATTTTCTTGTGTTTTCATGGTGTCACAGTTCAGTGCACTGTATCCAGAGATGGTGGATGCTGTCGTACTGCTGGACTCATATGGATTCTTACCCACAGATCCGGTACTTTCAACTGTTTTAATGTTTACCAGTGATGTATCAGTATGATTTATTATGACATTTAAGAAATGCTTTTTGTCCTTTGGGTCAGCCTAAACATTCACATTATATTACAGTATAACAAAAATCTTGCTTTGTCTGTTTTGAATTGCTTTGCTCATCATTTATGTCTCATTTTCTGGCAGAAAGAATTACCCAAACTGATGCGTCAGGGGATAGAAGACATGCTTCAGTTTGAAAAGAAGTCTAAAGATAAGAAGGAGCGAGTTTACACTTATGAGAAGGCAGTTGAGAGGTATCACACGTTTCTATTTACTACCACTGATTAACTGCTGTTGTCTTTAAAAAAAAAAAAAAAAAAAAAGCCTTTTGTTTCATTCAGGCTGTTTGCTGCAAACCCGACTCTGTCTCTGGAGTCTGTGAAGATCCTTTTAGAGCGAGGTCTAGTTCAAGTTGAAGGAGGTACGTCTTTCCCTCTTCTTCTGTGCTTTCATGTTTGTTTTTGGGCACTCGGGGGGGTTCACCCGCTGAATAATCTCACTTCTCTTCTTCTTCTATTCTTATGCTGGGGATTTAACGTGGTCTTGTAGGAGTTGTGTTCTCCCGAGACTTTCGTATTAATCTGGTAGGTTCCCGCTGCTCATTACTTTGCCGCCTTATTTCTCCCAAAGGTGTCTTCAGCCCATAAAATGCATGTAAAGTATATTTTATTTGATGCTTTCAGAAAAACATAGTGCGCATCAGTTTGGAGCAGAGTCTGGAGATGCAGTCGAGGATACAAGCTTCTGTTCTAGTTGTTCTGTAAGACTTCCCTCTACTTCCCTTTTCCTTTTTACACGTAATAAACTCAGTAACATACTAAATATACATACAATCTTGTTCTTTGTCTTCTTCCAGAGCAGAAGAAGGCTTTGAGAAAATATTTGCTGAACCAGATCAAAAGAAGTTTACATCAGCTCTTCTCCAGGCCTATAGAGACAGAAATGTGAGTCTGTTTTGTATAAAGTAGGTGCACTTGCATCTTGGGGTTTATTTTTAGCCACTAAGCCTGTGCGTAGTTGTGCCTGTTAGACAGACAGACAGCTGCACAGACGCAAAAGTAGCAGCGTAGTATGAGCTTAACGTCTTACAGGCAGCAGAAATAGTTGTAGCTGTGAACCTCATCGCTGACCTACATACTGCGAAGTTTGGCCGAGAAGAAGCTGCTGATGAGAGGAAACAGAGGATCAACTGAACATTGTTAATGATTCTCTCTTTCTCAGTTTGGTATTAATGGATTGGCTGGAAAACAAAAAGAGAAGCTTGATAATTCACTTTAATTTAATCTCTGACCCTCATTTCTGTCTGTCTCTTGTTTTCTCTGGTGTTTCAGCACACGGTGTTGACGGTACCAGGCGACCATCACGTCCATCTGAATAATCCCGTCGTCGTTGCTCCGCTTGTGTCTGACTTCCTGCAGACTCAAGTGTTGTCACAGTCGGCCAGACTGACAGACGAACAGACCTCCAAGTTGTAGGAAAAAAACACACATTCATATTACACAGCTGACTTCAGCTGCCAGTTACTCACCTTGGTGCTTGAACTGTTTTAACATCAACTAGTTGCCATTTGTGACTTATGGTGGGCTTTTTAATGATTTAAAGTATTTTAATACATTCGTTAACATATACCTTTTAATGTATTGATTTGTATTGTTGTTGCCCTGAGCGACAGTGGCATCATGAGCACTGTTTCACACCGAGCTGCTCTTCTTTAACTTCAGATGAGGAACTGTTGGGTGAGATGATGAGACACAGAGAAGCTGCCTCATTGTGTTTTGAGTAAATTCTGTATCTTTTGCTTTTTGAGCTAAAGAATCAAAAGTATCATTAACAACCAGGATCAGTCAGTTCACTGACGGAGGTCGACACTGCTGTACTGTATTTAAACAGTGAAAAGAGTCGTTCCACTGAAAATTGAAAATAAAAAGTAACTCAGCAGCGGCCGTGGTAGTTGCCACTCAGGGAGCAACAGAGCAGGGAGAGGGAGGAAGGAGCAGAGCAGCTCGCTGTCATCGCGTTAGCTTGATTTCCATCACTTGCATATCATTTAGCTTTAACTAGACATTATGAAGTGAACCGTGCAACCTGCTGTTGAGTAGAGTCCTTCCAAGTATGTAATAACATACTAGGAATCATTAATGGATAAAATATTTAAACAGGAAAGTCTGTTTTTTGCTAATCCAGCAAAGTAAAATCAAACACTTCATCACATTTATGGAAAAATCATAAAACAGTCCTGCTAACTGATGCAACACCGCTCACAATGACCTAATGAGATATTAAAGAATATCTACCCTTGTATGAGGATATGTATCATCATGTCACCCTCTTCTACATTATAATATGATGTGAATCTTCTGGGAAAAAGCAGGAAAGAGACAGATGATGGTTTATCTTTAATAATCTTCGTCAGCTCCAGACCACAAACACATAAGTAATCACCACTTCCTGGAGATCAGTCTTCCTCTGCCCTCTCTGCTCTGTTTCACCTGGCAGGTGTTGTCAGAAAGGTGCAGTCACACCCAGCTGTGATGTCACAGGGTCCTGGATCACACCTGTATGTCACTGCAGCAAAGAGAGACGTTAAACTACTGGATGTCAGTTACTCTGAAGATGATGACTAAATGCTTCACCTAAAAGAAATTTGACCAAAAAGATTCTAAACTGTGTTAATTATTAAATATCCAAGAAAAGTTAGGCCTTGTTTTTATTAGAGGACTTCACACTGTTAACTGTATAGTTGTTGATGTTGTAGCAGTTGCACAGTTTCTCTTTAGTGCATCATGTCAGAAGGTAAAGAGCAGCAGCAGGAGGAGGAGGAGGACAGCTGTGAACCTGGATCACTACTGTAACACAATATCTAGTTTACTGCATGTTGTCACTGATGAAACATTTGAACTGAACTGGCCATTTTATTTATATATATATATATATATATATATATATATATATATATATATAATGTATGTATGTATGTATGTATATATATGAGGAATATTTGTTGAACATCCATAAAAAATTTAATCTTGAATTTTTAGCAATAATTTATATTTTGATCATTTTACTTTGAGTGATGCAATAAATCATTAATATTCATCATTAAGTAGCTTTATGGTGTCAATATTAACACTTTCATGACTGTTGTAAAATCTTTATTTTTTTCTTCTTGAAATCATATAAATATACTTACTGTAGTAATTTGTCTTTTATGACTTTAATCCAATAAAAGTGTGTGTTGCAGTTGTCTGACAAACACTGACTTTATTAATGTAAAATAAAGCAGGAAGGGAAAAGGGAAAGCAACACCTCGTGCAAACTTATACGATATATCCATCCGCTTTCTTTACTGCTGATCCTGTAGAGGGTCGCAGGAGCCAATCAGCAGTCAGTCACATTCACACCTACAGGCAGGTAGGTCAGTTAGTTTAGTGGTCTGTGAGAGGAAGGTGAAGCATCCAGAGACAACATGCAGACACATAAAGGCTGTGAGGCGACGGCGCCACTGTGCAGCCTATATGATATATAAGTGTATTTATTTTATTTTTTGGATAACTGGTCAATAGAGGTATAAAGATCAATGGAGATTAAAGCCTTAAATATTTTACTTAATATAAGTGGCCTGAATGACAAATGATGCCGTTGTGATCTGTTGCTTGTTTCTCGTGTCTCCTCGCTGTTTTTTGTCTTCTTCTTCTTTCTCTATTTTATATAATTTATGCTTTTCTGACAGATGCTGGACTGTCATTCAGTGAGAGATTAATGCCAGTAGTTTGGGTCTGTGCTGTTTTTGTGCCACATCTTTATCACATGAAGACACATTGTCCTCTTAATTCAACTGTGGAATTGAAATAAACTTGTTTTCTACTTTCTTTCTGTTCACCAGAGTATCAAATAATTACTGTTACAGAGAAAATAAGATTATAACTAATGGAGACGCATTAACATGCAGTTAACTAAAGTGTTAACATCTGTAATGTTCTCAATGTTCTTGCTTTTACTCATCATATTCATTCTGCTCTTGTGTCTAGTTACTCAACAAGTTACCAAAGGCAGGATTTTTACCAAACTGAATCTTTGAAGGCTGTAATACACAAAAACAAAGTCTTGTCCCACTTCTGAGCAAACCTGTGTCCCAATGCTTCCTGTCCTCTGAGAGTGTCTTTCATCAGTCTTTATAAGAAGCTGAAACATGATGCTGAGGAGTTCTGCCCTTATTCTGTATCCACTCTGCACCTCCAGGTAAACTGTGGTAACAAACATAAAGCAGGAATCACAACTGGCGTGAGTCTTTATAGGAAAGGATGCCAACAAACCCTCATGGGACTTCTTGTTGTTATAATCTTTGGCCCCAGCAGCTGTTCAGTTTGGATTCACAGCAAAAGCAAAGAAATGATGTTATCTGTGAGGATAAAACAGCTGTGAAACTTTGAAATGTGTGGCTGTATAATTTGTAAGTTCTCATTTGAAATGCAGGTTATTCTATTTTCCTTTAAATTCACTTCATAGTTATTAACAGTTTTACTGCTCCTGTTTTTAGGTGCATTTTGCTTTGTATGAATACATTGAATGTTGTGGTTAGATGGGCTCCTCGTGGACCAGGTGTCAGTTTGTGTGTTAATATTGTAGTGAAAGTATGTTTCATATGTTCTGAGTATCTATCTGTCCATCTATGAAAGGACACAGTTTCAGTAACAGTTTGTTTGCTGCTGAATGAAGAACATTTTATCTGAAGCAAACTTCTAGTTTAGGTTGGTTGTGTTTCAGTTATCTGCACATCAGGGCAGGAGGTTAAAATACGGATTGGGGCTTTTAAAGACTTTTATTTTTATAGAATCTGTGTCATCATTTAGCAACACCAATCAACTATCACCAATCAGATGTCGCCTGACAGCCCGTACCGAGGGAAAAGTATCAAGGTGTCACGATAAGACCCGCCCCTTTATTACTTACCCAATCAAATGTTTGGTTGCAGCTTCAGGAAACCACAGAACTTCCTGTTAATAAGTTTCAGGAGTCGGTGACGCGTTTATGAAAGATTTGTGGAAGTATTTTACAAGTTTTAAAGCGTCAGACTTTGTGCAACATCCGCTCCAATGACACAAGCAGGTAACAGTGAAGCTGTGAGGAGGCTTCAATAAGTCTGTTTGGACTGAAAATCACGCTCATAAATATCACTCAGTAGCTTCTGAGTGATGAGAAAATTGCTATTTTTTATCTTTTCCACACTGTTTATTTGAGCTGCCTGTCAGAGCTGCAGACTGCAGGATGTTTATCTGAGACACTGAAACACTGCAGGAGGATTCTTCTCAATCTGACAACCTATAAGTTGTTTTTAAATGGCTCATAAATGACGTATAAAGGATTAGTCAATGATTTATTAAGATGACAGCATTTATAAATGATGCCTTCTCAGAAACTGGTGCTGAACTTTTAACACACTGTTTTTATTCCTGGATGTTAAATTATGAGATTTTATCAAACATTTATGCACAGTAGTGATAATATCTGTTGTTAATTCTCTGAAGTCTGTGTTTCAGTGTCAGAGCTCTGTCTACCGGTCCCCTGGGGGGAGATCAGAGGTAAAGTCTGGGGTCCTGATCACGGCCGTCCTGTACTCTGCCTGCACGGCTGGGCTGATAACTGTGGTTCATTCAACACCCTCATTCCTCTTCTACCCAAAGGTGAGTCACATCGTCAGAGTACTTAAAACTGATCTCAATCCCACGACTCTAACTATTCACACACTTCGCCACAAGCTTCTTTTCTCTCAAAATTCTTCTTTCTGTCCAAAGTTAATCCCATCACAGGAAACCAATGACATCATACTTTATTGACAGGTCCATCATTTTCTATAGCTGTAACTCATGAGTATTTCTATTATCAATTAATCTGCTGATTATTTTTTGCAATTAATCGACTAATCATTTGGTTGATGTCTTTAAAAACCCAAACATGTTCAGTTAATACAATTTAAGACCAAGAAAACAGCAAATTCTCACATTTTAGGATCTAAAAGCATCAAATAAAAACTGCTTGAAAGTGATAAATCAATTATCAAAATAGTTGGTGATTAATTGTCTTTAATCATCGCAGGTCTATAATTAGTAAATCATTATCTAATCATTTTGTAGGAAGTTTCTTGGAAAACATTTTGTTTTTTTAATCAATGATAATCACAGCTGGTATTCTTCCAATTCATTAATGAATGAATGAATTCATTCTAATTAAGTGCTGAGAGAGTCATTTAGTCTGAAGTCTGATCAGCTAAACATGCAGAAATGTGATCATATAGACAACAAGAATACAGTTCAACAGCAACGCAGGTTCAAGTGTCCAATTCAAAAACTGAATGATGAATTAGTGTTAATGTGAGTTTAAATAAAGCAATTAATCAGCAGCTGTTTTAATAACTGCTTACATCATTTATCAAGCAAAATAATGAAGAAATAGAAAGAATGAAACAGTTGAACATGAACACTGACATCACTACTGTTAGAAGACACTTCAGTAGTGAACATATCTGTATGTGGTTGATGTGTCCTGTGTAACGATGGAGGCTTTCCTCCTTATTGAGCCGCTGTGACGCTCAGATAATGGATACTTTGATACAAAAACAACGTATTTGATGACATCACCCTGGGCTCCAGAATACTGGGATGGATGTTTTTTACTTTTTTTCCTGTTTTATTGAACAAAAGATTAATTGATTAATTGAGAAAATAATCGGGTCACTGGTTCAATCCCCCGGACCAGCAGGATAAATCTATGTGAGGAAGCAGCACTTGGCCCCCCCCCATTACCACCACCGCGGTGCCATAATGAAACTCAGCTTTTATAAATTCAACAGAACCTTGTTTCTATTTTATCTATAATTAATACCAAAGTACAAATAATTAAGAATGGAGCCATAAAATAAAGTGATAACCAAACATGTACATGTGTGGGTTGATCCAGTTCCTGTTTTTGAGTTTCTCTTCTTCCTGTCAGAGTGCAGATACGTAGCGGTGGACCTGGTGGGTCACGGTCTGTCCTCACATCGTCCTCCCGGAGCTTTCTACTCCTCTCCTGCATACGTGGCGGACGTACGCAGAGTCGCTGACGGTGTGTGAGTTCAAACTCAGTATGTGTGGGTTTAAGCATTACGTGAGGCCTCTTCGGGACTATTTACCCTCATTTTCGTTAGATGTCCGTGTTTTGTGATGAAATACTGAACCTGCCTGGTTGATGATGTGTGAAATTAACTCCCAACAGCTCTCCAGTTGAAGAAATTCACCCTCATAGGCCACAGTATGGGTGAGTGGAGCATCGGAGCAGAATTTATCTTCATCTGTTTGTGTAAACTTAATTACATCTTTTATATGGTTTTCTATCCTATAAAATAATGAAAGTGTAAATCACACACTGCTTCTTTCTTAATTACAGGTGCTGACATCGGAGCCATGGTAAGGGTGTAAAATCTCTTTTCATGCAGTATACGGAGATGATGTTGCTGTATTTTCTTGTGTCATCATGTGCTTCATGTTGTTTTTTCCTCACAGTTCAGTGCTCTGTATCCTGAGATGGTCGAGGCTCTCGTACTTCTCGACGCCTTCGGATTCTTGCCGACAGATTCGGTATTCGAGAGAAAGTCACTGCAGAGCTTTAATGGTTTTAAATGCAAGACTATAGTCAGGATTTTAGAAATACTGAAGTCGTGACCCAGAAGAAAAATCTGTAAAATGTTTTATTTAGATTTTCTTCGTTCAACTGTTTATTTATTTCCCAAAATGAAGCTCTGAATGTTGTTTCAGGGAAGGAAATGAGTGACTGTAAACAGTCAAATCAAACATGTTGAACATAAAAATCTTACTGAGGAGACGACCTGAGTGTCATTATTAGTACATACAGTATATTTTACATACTGTACCTGTTGTAATATATCACACAATCATTTAAATGATGTTCGTAGAATAATTTTCATTCAAGTGGTGAAAATGATTCCTGCAGTATGATTTCATTTTGCCTCTCTTCATTTTCATCCTTTCTTTCATATCATTAAGAGATATCAGCTCTGCTGATGTTTGACTCTCTCACCTCATCTTTTCTGTCTCTTTTCTTGCAGACAGAAATATCCAAAGTGATGAGGCAGGGGATCGAAGAGATGCTCCGGTTTGAGAAAAAGACAGAAGAGAAAAGAAGAGTTTACACTTATGAGAAGGCAGTTGAGAGGTGAGATCGTTTTTCAGTTGCTGGGTCATTTTAAACGGACTGTTAGACTTCTAGTAGCTTTGTCTGTACAGTCGGCTGATGTGTTTTTTTTATTTCTTTTTTCAGGTTGTTGGCTGCAAACCCGACTCTGTCTGAAGACTCTGTGAACATCCTTTTAGAGCGAGGTCTAGTTCGAGTGGAAGGAGGTACGTTTTTATCTCCTCTCCTCCTCACAGGGAGGAATAATCTCTCTCTGCTTTCCTTCATCTGCTGGCAGCTGAATGTGTTTCTCTTTAGCAGGATTTGTGTTCTCCAGAGACCTGCGAGTTAATTTTGTAAGTCATTTTAACCCCCCCCCCTCCCCCCACACCATTCACCACCACTTCTTTGTTACCTTTGTATTTTTTCCACAGGAGGTTTAACATTTAGCTCGTACAGTCTATGTGTGTTTCCTTTTATGCTTTCAGAAAAACCCAGTGCGCATCAGCCTGGAGCAGAGTCTGGAGATGCAGTCGAGGATACGAGCTTCAATTCTAGTTGTTCTGTAAGACGTCCTACACTATCATGATGTTATGTTTCCAGTCATTGATTAGTTGTTTGGTCCATAAAATGTTAAAAAATATCAATCACTGTTTGCCAAAAACCAAGGTGACGTCCTCAAATGTCTACAGTCCATAAACCCAAAGATCTTCAGTTTACAGTTAATCGAATATGAAAATAGTTGGCGACTAATCGATTTATCCACTAATTGTTGCAGCTCTAGTTATAACAGCCGACATACGGAAGCTAATGTCATGACAAGCTGACAGAAAGTCTCATAGTTTCTAGTTGTGTTCACATTGTTCTCTCTATACTATATATTTATCATAGCTACAGTATGACATAGTAGACGGTAGAATATCTTCTCTCACACTGAGCTAAATATGTTCAAAATCTCTTCCTTCCAGATCAGAAAGCGGCTTTGAGAGAATATTTTCTGAACCAGCTCAAAAGAAATTTGGCTCAACACTCCTCCAGTGTTTCCGAGACAGAAATGTGAGTTTCCAACGGGGACAGAACCTGAATACAGCTACAACTGTTTGAAGTGGTTTGTGGGGATTATTTTCTGTCTCAGTGAACATCTCTCTCCTCTTGTTTCTGTCTCGGTTTCAGCACACGGTGGTGACGGTAGCAGGCGATCATCACGTCCATCTGAATAATCCTGAAGTCGTCGCTCCGTTTGTGTCTGACTTCCTGTTGACCAAAGTGTTGTCACAGCCAGAGGACAGAAAACACAAGAAGACGTCTAACTTATAAACTAAACACACACACAAGCGTTTCACTAACACACTGTCACATTTCATATTGTTTACATTACCAATAGTCATTAATTGTATTTACAGCACCATTAAAAAAGATGTTTAACTGAACTTTAAACTGGTCCTGATTCCTGCTGAGGAAGACACACTGAAACTGTGTTAACTAGATTAATAATGGACATTTTGAATTGTTCTGCTGTATTTAGACTGTAGTGTTTACAACTTCTGGGCAGCAGATGCAGTAAAACAGCCATCCTGACTCTCTGCCATGTCTTTCATGTCTTTTGTTGCAGATAGGTTAATAATTTAAAGCTTTCTGATAAATTCATGCCTTCTGCAGCAGCCTAGTTTAAGTGTTATATGGACAAAGCTGCTTTTCCTGTTCAGAGATTCAGCGGATGTTCACCACGAGGCCCGCTCCATTCAAAGAGCATCACGTCTGTGTTTGTTGCTTTTATTCTCATATCTGCTGAACATCAAGCCTCAGTATTCAGCCCTCGTTGTGTTACTATCCTCTGCTAGTTAATCATGTACGCTTCTGGTCAGTTTGAGATGATTGATTTTCTACCTCTCTCCTTCTCTCTATAGATGTATTTTACATTTAAATAAGTTTCCTGTAAAACAAATGTGCCACAAAATCTATTATTATCGTACACAGCAACAAAGTTCTGCTGAAACATGAAGTCATATGACTGATGAGGTGAACTATGTGTTTATCCTGTGACAGTGGGTGAATGAACAAGTAAGAACATATAATTATAATAATTCAATTTATATAGCACTTTTCAGAACAAGCTAACAGTCAAGAAGAAGAAAAAATATTTAAAAAATCACAACACAAAGGGAGTAAACATGGAAGTTCATTGAAACACATCCAGTAGAATAATAATAGAATCACTTAAAAGCAAATGAATAAAAGTTTGGGTTTTCTGTGGTGGCTTGATCTTCACAGTGAGGTCTTTCCAGGAGCGCTGACAGGAAAAGCATCATCTCCTTTAAAAGGTACAAAACCAGATAAATAAAGTCACACAGAATAAAATAAACCAGCAGGAAAGAAGAAGTGAACTTGTGTAACATTTAGGAAGCTGCACACTTCCATTTTCTCATTTATTTCACTAAACTTTATCCTGTTTCATCTCATTTGATTATACACGGGTCCTTTATCTTCTGTCAAGTCCTTATCTGTAGAAGGCTTCTTTGTCTTTTGCTTTACTTTATATCTTTATCGTTTATCTTATTGATATCGTCAGTAATAATTACCTTTGCCCACAGTGCTGAGCCTCATCTTCAGCATTTCTTTGCACAGATAACGTGATGTTGAACTTGAACTTGATACTTAAATGTATGAAGACCTGCAGGCAGATGAGCAAACAGTGAAAATTACAAGCAGTTAAACTTCAAACTTCCTGTGATGTTTGAGCTTCACTGTGCAGAATGACGTATGTGCAGAATTTTATACTAGAAGACTCTTTATTCATCTGCTGAAGACGGAAAGTTTCTTTGTGCTCATCTTAAATCTGAGTTTACCTGTATGAGCAGGATTTGTGACATCACAACTCATTTTAGCCAATCATGGTCCAGTATTCAACTTACACAAGTGTGATATGGAAACTTAAGGCCTCCAGTGCACAACCACTTAGAATGAACTTTACAGTGAAGTAGACGACATTTCAAACTTTTGAAATTAAAAATATTTGCATATTTATAGACTATATTTTTCATTGAGGGAGAAGGAGTGGATGTATTTTGGAGAATTTAACTTATTTGCAGAAAAACCATATTAGACACAAACTGTAATTCATAACAGTCTTTTTAAATGTTGTAAAATGTCTTTAAATGATCTTTAAAGTCGCAACATCTAAAACAACATTGAAGAGATGTTAATACAAAGCTTCAGTGACATGAAGATCTGTTTTGTACAGTGATGGAAAGAAAAGCTTGTGTTGGGTTCTTGCAAAATGTTCTACATAAGACATGGACAATGATACAGATGTAATCTCAATCTTGCAGTCAGACACTGAGCACCCATCACATATGGATGTATAAACTGCT
Organism: Thunnus thynnus; assembly: GCF_963924715.1. NCBI lineage: Eukaryota > Metazoa > Chordata > Actinopteri > Scombriformes > Scombridae > Thunnus > Thunnus thynnus. The sequence continues at coordinate 1,018,529 of NC_089519.1, read as the reverse complement.
CGCTGGGAGCTGAAAGCTGATCAGTGTCTTTTATTTGTGTTGCAGTAATCAGCCAGATTGTGATCTTCAGTATGGACGTTCATTCTAGTCTTTTAATTGTCTTCAATCTGGTGGAGCTTGTTTGGGCAGCACGTATCCAAGATACACAGCTGGGCAGTAAAACTCACCCACCAAAACAGCACAGTGTGTTCAAGAGATTACGTAACAGCAGAGAAAGGAGTGAATGTCAGCTGTTCTCAGCAGGAACTCGATGTCACTTTCTCAGACTTGTTCTCCTGGTTGAAGGCCGTCTGACAGACCTCACTGAGGGAACAAACGTACAGGGTTGTTGTTTGACTTGTTGGAAGGTGACACCTGCCCCTGCAGTGTATGATGATTGGCTGTGATTGCAGCTCATCATCCTGAACATCCAATCAAATTCATTGGTAGCTGTATGTGGCTTTTAGGTTCTAAAGGTCAAAGGTTGCCTGCATGTTTTCTTTGCTGTCTATTCAGCTAAACTGAGGATCATCTGGAATGTCATCTACAATCAGACAAGCAGGTAGTATTTCTCAATAACTAAAAACAGGCTGAGTGGATTTTTAACCTTTTCCCACTTCAGGGATCATGAATTTCAATGCTGTGAAATTCTGTATTTGTTGGTTTGTATCAACAGTAGATATGTCAGATCTTCATGTTGAGCTGCAGATTGATGACTGTGATGTGTGTCCAGTTTCAGAGCTCTCTCTACCAGTCCCATGGGGGGAGATCAGAGGTAAAGTCTGGGGTCCTGATGACGGCCGTCCTGTGCTGTGCCTGCACGGCTGGGCTGACAACTGTGGTACATTCAACACCCTCATTCCTCTTCTACCCAAAGGTGATACAAATTAAACTTTCAGTAAACAACACTGTGATATATTAGCTGTCACCTCTCCTACGCCTACATTTTGTAAAAGAAATAATATGACAGTAAGTGAGACTGAAGTGTGATTCGTTACATTTGTCTCCGTCTCCGTCCTCTCAGAGTGCAGATGCGTGGCGGTGGACCTGCCAGGTCACGGTCTGTCATCTCATCGTCCTCCTGGAGTCTTCTACTCTTTTCCTGCATACGTGGCGGACGTACGCAGAGTTGTTGACGGTGTGTGAGTTCAAGAAGTTTCAGCACCTTTCTAGCCATTAGTTTCTCTGTAAATGTGATTGTAGCAGGAGGTTGGATCTCCTCAGGACTCTGCGTCTCTGTGGCAGTTAAACCAGCTATAAAGTGATAAATGTAGCAGTAAGAACAACTAGATGTAATCAGATGTGGTGTTTCCTTTAAAATAACTCCCGCAGGTCTCCAGTGGACAAAATTCTCCATCATAGGCCACAGTATGGGTGAGTCACACACCATGCTGACACAGCAAAATATAAATGATGCACATCTGCTGCAATAAAACCTCGTTAAGGCCTGATGTTTCTTTTACTGGAAAAAGATGCTTTTTAAAATCAGGTTTGACTGATTAAATTTGCCAGTGGAGTTTCATTACACCGTGTTGTGAGAAGTATGATCAAGAAAGGAAATAATGCTGAAACAATTTGTGATTTAATCAATAAATCAACAGAAAATATATCACCAACTTGGTACTTGATTAATCGTTTAAGTCATTAATTGAGCAAAAGTGTAAAATGGTCCCAACTTGTTACTGCTTTTCTGCATCTTTGGGTTTTGTAAAAACAAGCAGTTTGATGGCGTCACCTTTGACTTTGACAATGTGTGAAGAACATTTTTCTCTATTTTCTGACATTTTATGAACTAATTGATTAATTGACAGTTAATGAAAATAATCATGAATCATCTTCCAATCAAAGCTTGAATCCATTTGAATTTGAGTTTGTGACAACAAAATGACTGATGATGGTATGTTCTCTACAGGTGGTAACATTGCTGCCATGGTAACTAAGATTCATCACATGCAACTTATCACTGTTTTCACACAACACACATCCTCTTTCAGTATCATGGTTCCGTGTCGTGTTTCCCACAGTTCAGTGCTCTGTTTCCTGAGATGGTGGATGCCGTCATTCTCCTGGACGCTTTTGGATTTATACCTTTATATCCAGTACTTCAACATTTTTATTATCACTATACTGCATATAGCAAGCTGTTAAAGGAAAGATGGTCTGTGTAGATGTAGAAGAAAATGATTCATCAATTATCTCCATGTTCCACTTGGGTCAGCAGGTTTGACTCTCTCACCTCATCATTTCCTTTTCTTGCAGACAGAAATATCCAAAGTGATGAAGCAGGGGATGGATGAGATGCTCCAGTTTGAAAAAATGACAGAAGAGAAGAAAAGAGTTTACACTTATGAGAAGGCAGTTGAGAGGTGTCACATCACTCCAGTTTACCACTTGATATATATATATATATATATATACATATATATATATATATATATATATATATATATATGACTGTTTAACATAATCACCCTAGAGAAAGATAAAATACAACAAAATGAAATAGACTATTACATTTCTAGCAGCTGTTCATGTACCTGTGTGTAGCTCTTAGCTGAAGTTTTTTATTTCTTTTTTCAGGTTGTTGGCTGCAAACCCGACTCTGTCTGAAGACTCTGTGAACATCCTTTTAGAGCGAGGTCTAGTTCGAGTCGAAGGAGGTACGTTTTTATCTCCTCTCCTCCTCACAGGGAGGAATAATCTCTCTCTGCTCTCCTTCATCTGCTGGCAGCTGAATGTGTTTCTCTTTAGCAGGATTTGTGTTCTCCAGAGACCTGCGAGTTAATTTTGTAAGTCACTTTTAACCTCCCGAACCTTCCACCAACATTCACCTCATCATCTCTGTTAAATATGTTTGCAGCGTTCTGCTCGTACAGTACATGTGTGTTTCATTTTTTACATTTCAGAAAAACATAGTGCGCGTAACTTTGGAGCAGAGTCTGGAGATGCAGTCGAGGATACAAGCCTCTGTTCTACTTATTCTGTAAGACTTTGATCATTACACTGAAATGGATGTTTGCATTATAACGTTATGACCTATTCCTGTTTTAAAATGTGATGTTGAGCCCCAAAGCAAATCATACTAAAGATGT